>NC_060142.1:647038439-647341495 GCF_021461385.2 Schistocerca piceifrons
AGGAGGAGGGCATTAGCAAATAATAACACTCGACGAAAGAGGAGATGTGAATGTGGTAAAGCAACATAATATCGCACATAGCAATTTAAGTTAAAACTAAGAGAAAATTCGTGCCAAAGCGTGATATTTGAAACTCAGTTAACGTTGTAAGTTAAATGAAGTTTACTATCTAGCGCAGAGACATTATAGAACCCTACGATGTATGAAGTTTGTTTCCCAGCATGCCAGTAGGGGAATACGTCGATATGCTGCCAGAGCTGAAATACACTGAAGAGCCAAAGAAACAGGTACACCTGTCCAATATCGTTAGAGCCCCTGCGAGCACACATAAGTGTTGCAACACAACGTGGATTGGTCTCGACTAATGTCTGAAGTACTGCTGGAGGGAACTGACACCATGAATCCTGCAGGGCGGTTAATAAATCCGTAAGAGAACGAGGAGATGGAGATCTCTTCTGAACAGAACGTTGTAAGGCATCCCAGCTAAGTTCAATAACGTTAATGTCAGGAGAGTTTAGTGCCATCGAAAGTGTTTGAACTCAGATGAGTGTTCCTGGAGCCACTCTGTAGCAATTCTGGAGGTGTGGAGTGCCGCACTGTCCTGTTGGAATTGCCCAAGTCCATCGGAATACACAATGGACAAGAATGGAGACAGGTGATCATACAGCACGCTTACGTACGTGTCACCTGTCAGAGTCGTATCTACACGTATCAGGGGTCCCTTATCATACCAACTGCACACGCCCCACACCATTACAGAACCTCCACCGTCTTCAACAGTCCCCTACTGACATGCAGGGTCCCAGTATTCATGAGGTTGCCTCCATACCCGTACACGTGCATCCGCTCGATACCATTTGAAACAAGACTCGTCCGACCCAAAAAACATGTTTCCAGTCATCAGCTGTCCAATGTCAGCGTTGACGGGCCCAGGCGTAAAGCTTTGTATCGTGCAGTCATCAAGGGTACACGAATAGGCCTCGGCTGAGGAAGCCCATATCGATGATGTTTCGTTGAATGGCTCGCCCGCTGATAGTTATTGATGGCCCAGCACTGAAATCTGCAGCAGTATGGGGAAGGATTGCACTCCCGTCTCGTTAAACGATTGTCATCAGCCGTCGTTGGTCCCGATCTTGCAGGATCTTTTTCCGACCGCAGCATTTTCGGAGATTTGGTGTTTTACCGTATTGCTGACACACATGACAGCTCGTGAAATGTTCGTACGAAAAAATTCACACTTCATCGCTACCTCGGAAATACTTTCCCATTACTCTTGCACCGACTCTAACACCACGTTCAAACTCACCTAAATCTTGATAACCTGGCACTGTAGCAGCAGTAACCGATCTAACTGCGCCAGATACTTGTCTTATACAGGCATTGCCGACCACAGCGCTGTATTCTGCATGTTTACAAATCTCTGTACTTGAATACGCAAGCCTATACCAGTTTCTTTGGCACTTAAGTGTACGATCTAATGTCAACCCCGTGGAAGCGAATGACTTGATAGTGGCCACTCAGATGTGCCTAGGTCAAAGCTATTTCCAGTTCGGAGGGACTCTGTATAAACAGTTAACTTAGCTGTGAGATCCTCTATTAACCCTTTTCTGAGGGAAATATTCATGGATATATTTTACACTTTTCCTAAGTAAAGAATCTTTTAATTCTAATATTAAATATTGGTTTAGCTATGTTGCTGATGAGCTGCGTATGTGGACGGGCACTAATACACAACTGAAAACAGTGAATATAATAACATTCAGTCCAAATGGCGTTTGATAACAAATCCATGAACCTCCTAGATCTAAATATTGACATTAGTGCACAGACACATTGTTTCAAGTATTTAGAGAAACTACAACACTCAGTATCATATAAGGATGCAACTTTCCACTCAGTACTACACCTACTCTTTACTTATGGGTTGTTCAAAGATGATTTCAAGGCCAAGCTTGACATAATAGTTCGTTTTACACTACCAGTGGCTGATCGTGATTGGCAACATGCTATATAAGACGCTTACTTTATTTACTTTACTTGACGCTATCAGGCCCAGAGGACCGCACGCTGCTACAAGGTTCTTCCTCCACTGGGTTCTGGTTTGCGCCTGCTGGAGCCAATCATTCTCTTCTCCAATCTTCAGCAAGTCCATCCCACCGTCTCTTCTTTGGTCTTTCTATTGGGCGTCTTCCGCAGGGAGTATAATACATAACTTTCAAAGGCCATTGGCCTTTATCGACCCGACTGACATGTCTTGCCCATACAAGGCGCTTGGTTCTCATCGGTGCTACAATGTTTGGTTTACAGTACATTTCGTCTAGTTCACAATTATGTCTGATCCTCCATTCTCCAGTGATACCATATTGTACCGGACCAAAGATTTACCTTAAGACTTTCGCTCGAAAACAAGAATATTGTTCAAGTCTCTCTTCCGGATACTCCAAGTTTCCCAACCATACAGCACTACGGGTTAAATCATTGTTTCATACAGCTGGAGTTCCAAATTCCTCGAGAAACCACGAGATGCAAGAAGTTGACTGAGACCAAAATATGATCTGTTGGCGGCTTCGATCCTCGCTTTGATTTCTGCTTCACGTGCTGCCTCATCTGTAAAGATTACCTTCAGATATTTAAATTCGCGAACCCTTATGTAGGATCGGTTTTCGACTATCAAAGGCTGGAGAGGGTCTCTTGAATAAGCATCGGTCCTGTTAATCACCAGGTATTCCGTCCTCGATTCATTCACAAGGAGTCCAATTTTGCTGGCTTCCTCCTCCACTATTTCACTCATCCACATTAGTTCCTCCTTAAATCTGTACAGCAGGGCCATATTATCAGCAAACCCGAGATGTGTTCTCTCTCCCTCTACTTCTATAACCTCGAAGTATTTACGAGAGAATTCTCTCATCATCTTTTCAAGTGTCAGGTTGACACACCATCTCCTTGTCTCAACACTGTGTTTATGTTAAAGCTCTCGGTGAGTTTATTCTCGAGCTTCACCTTGCCTTTCGGATGAGTGAGACAAATTCTAACTAGGCTGACGAATTTCTTAGGTATTCCAAACTCCGTTAGGCAGTTCCTCAGGCTCTCCCGGTGGATGCATACGCCATACTCCCACAACTTTTCGGTGAGTTATCGGAACACAAAGATGTTGTCCACAGTTGAACGACCCTTTTTGAATCCCACCTGATATTCACCTATCACTTCTTGTGCAAATGGCTGTATTCTATCCAGTATACAGCTGGACAAGATCTTGTAACAGGCATTAAGTAGGGAGATTCCTCTGTAGTTAGTGCAGTTCATTTCGTCACCTTTCTTGTGTGCAGGGCATATGATAGCTGCCTTTCAATCTTCTGCGATCTCCTCCAAAATCCATATCTTCTTGATTAGTTGGTGAATTTTGTTGTGGAGTCGCTATCCTCCAGCTTGAGTGATTTCGGCCTTGATTCCATCTTCTCCTGGGCTTTTGTTCTTCTTTAGCTTCATTATCTGAATCTTTATTTCCTCCAGTGGAGCTGGAGGATAGTCTAAAACTGCAATGTCTGGGAATTGAAATTCAAACTGATCTTTCGGTTCATCACAGTTGAGGAGTTCCCAAAAGTATTTATTGTTTCCACCTTCCAGCAATGTCAAGCTCACTGGTCAGTATGCTCCCATTATTGTCCTTGATGAATTTTTGGCGACTGTGATATCCCTTCTTGATGAATTTTACTTTCAGGTACTTTTTTCTCGCCTCTTTCCCCAAGAAATCTTGTTGAGCTTCATGTATCAGTCCTTTAACGTAGATTCTCTTTGTTCTTTTAAGGGTTGCTTGAGTAGTTCTCCGAACTTCTTCGAACTATGCTTTTCCTTGTGCAAAATCAGCCCCTTTAACCAGCCCTTCTTGGCTTCTCTTCTCTTCGCTGATGCCTTAATGCATTCATCCCCAAACCAGATCTTTTTGCCACTGATCCGATTCTTGATGACTACATTCGCCACCTCATTTACGGTATCCTTAACTTCTTTCCACATATTATCTGCGTTCTCTTGTTATATAACAAACAAAAACTGAAAATTGTACTCCTCGTCTGTGCTGCCCCTGCTGTTGCTCCCAATGCTTGCAGAAAGTGGCGCATTACCTCATACATAGACAATCCCTGCAGCTATAATATGCGAGGAACAGCACAGCCCAGCACATTTTCACTAGCAACAATGAGTCCCATTTGCTAACCAACAATGGTGTTTATAATATCTCTTGTCCTCACTGTGATATACTTTGTATTGGTCAGTCAGACAGAGACATAGCAAGTAGTTTAGCTCAAGATGAACGTAGCTGTAAATTACAGAATTCTGACTTCACATTTGTTGAGTATGAACTTAATCAGGGCTACAGCTACCAGCCATTGCCCCATGTTCTCTGCTGAGAGAACAAAGGCTAAAAGCTTAATCATTAGAAATCAATAAACATCTAGCACGTCATCCACGTTTGTTATTAAATGACCGAACTTTAAATCCACATTTCGCAATTCTTCCTACATGGTCTGCTCCATGCCGCACCTGCATTTTTCCCTTTATTTATAAATTTTAGTGTGACTTGATGTAGAGAAAATACGAAAAGGGCCATGACGACGTTTGAAGCAACAGAGCCTCATCTTAGGGAGAACGGGACGCTTAGAACTGATGTTCGTAGATATGGGAGGTCTGGTGGGACAAAGACGCCGAATCCAGAGAAGACGAGTCTACCTGCAGTTGACGATGACACTATTACCACCGTGTAACAGCTAACTGGAAAGAAGTACTGTTCACTACGTGACTGGCAACTGTTGGGCGATACTCTTCTGTGTCCATACCATTTGCTGCGTGTGCTGGGACTAATAGTGGATACTTTACGTGCACGAGTACATTTACGCCAATGGTTTATCCAACAATATACCAGTTCTTATTTTGGTAAAACTTTTGTGGACTGGCAAGACAGCCAATCGACGAGGACGGGAGGCCGAAGGGCACGCGTTTAAGCTCACGCAGGATGGCGTGAGGTCTGGAAAATGACGAGGAATTGAGACTAGCAAAAAAGGTACATAGCTGCTGGAATACTTAACTTTAATCCATAATTGGTGAACATCGGTCTGACGGTAAATGCATCACAAGATAAATAGCAATTGATAATGGCGCCTGGCTAGGTCGTAGCAAATGACTTAGCTGAAGGCTATGCTAACTATCGTCTCGGCAAATGAGAGCGTAATTTGTCAGTGAACCATCGCTAACAAAGTCGGCTGTACAACTGGGGAGAGTGCTAGGAAGTCTGTCTAGACCTGCCGTGTGGCGGCGCTCGGTCTGCAATCACTGATAGTGGCGACACGCGGGTCCGACGTATACTAACGGACCGCGGCCGATTTAAAGGCTACCACGTAGCAAGTGTGGTGTCTGGCGGTGACACGACAAAAACTCTCCTATTGGCGGAAGAAACATCGACTCAACGTTTCAGATTGTAGATTTACACACTCATCACGTGTGTGGACTCAAGTGAAACCTCACGAAGATATTAAAGCACGTCACCAACGATGAATTTTTCCCATTCCAGAGTCGGAATTATTGGGGTGTTTCTGTTACAGGCTCGTGTTCTTCTACCCAAACTCTAGGACAAAGTTACATTGCTTTCCAAGATAAAACTCTTATTGATCTACTAGAATATATGGCTTCATCAGTGCAACGAAACATGTACGAGTAATTCATGGTCGAGGAAGTGCTTCTTCTGCTCAGTGTAGATGCACGTCAGTTTGTAAATAACTCATTTCGTGTCACAATGATGGAAGGGGTGGTTCAGTTACCTCTCTTCTATATTCTGCTGGCCTAAACCACTAGATTTTTATCACTGGATCAGTGGCAGCATTTGAAAGCTCTCGGGTATGGAGCGCTGTAGGAAGGTGATTCTTTGTCCGAATATTGTGGAAGGCAGTGAAACAATATTATACGTTCCAGATTGCCAAAAAACAGCATTTGGAAAAATTCATTTAAAAGAGAATCTTTAAGGTATGGTAGAACTTTCTGTTTCTGTGTTTGTTAGGGCTACTGTAGTACAATGTTAGTAGAAAATTACTTCTGACATAGAAAATGAGCATTTATAGACTGATATCCTTCTAATACATTCTTTTCTCTATTTGTGAGGAACATGTACATGAAGTTTGACCGTACGTCTCTCTCTTACAACCAGTGTAATACGAACAGGTAAGTAAAGCTACAGTATTTCCAGATTTTATTTCGTAACTTACCTGTAGGCAATAATATTGTCCTCCGCTTTTCCCTTGCAGTGTTGGTATTCCTGGTAGCTAGTATAATCCTAATCGTTATGATTTTCTGTGACTTTTATGACTGGCGAGGATGATCAATTTACGTCTCTCGTGAGCTAATACAGTAGTTATTTCCGTCATATTTCCGCTGGGACTGTAAATAATTATCGTCATGACTGCATACAAAGTTTACAGGGGAACGTGTCTACGGATTACAATGGTGGAAGATACACTAAATCACCTCATGGAGAGAGAGCATTCGACAGAACAAGAGGATTGACACCTCTAGAGACTATGAAAGTAGCAGCGCAGTTCTAAGGAAATGCAAGTAAAATGACGAAAGAGAGACCTGCGCTACAAAATCGAAGAAGCATAAGATTTATGTAAAGTTATTATCGTTAATAACAACTATGGTAAGTATGAAATGAAACTAGTTTTGTTATTACTGGAAATAGAACTTCATGGAGAACTAATTCGTACTTAATGAACAGCCAATTGCTTGCAAATTGTACAAATAAAATCATCAGTGTCTGTATTCGTGGCGATCCCAGTACTGAAGTGCCAAACATTATGTGGCAATTTAATTTGGTAACTTGTGTTCTGGACAAGTGATCAGTTTGAACTAAATGATCAATTTGACGAGTGTTTCCAGGAAATTTTCAGAAAACTTTAACTCACAAATTCAGATGTTAGGTATCTGGAATTCTCATAATGCATCGGAGCCTGTATTCACCGAAACTCCCGCATCCAGCCAGCACGTGAGCTTCGATTGAATTACGCGGTAAAGCGCTGTAGCGTACCGCAGTCATGTGACTCCCGTAAACCACTCGGGCGCTCTCGTGCTGTTCGAGGAAGGCGCGGGTTTAACAACTCAATTACTCCCGGGTCCGCACGAGGGCAGGGCCTGCGAGCTAAGCCGCAGGCGGCCGCGACGGACAAAACTGATTTTATTGGCGAATCACCGAGTCGCCAGCACCGCGCAAAGTGGATTAAGACCGTCACCCGCCGGCCCCTGGATCAGCAGCAGGTAACCGGGTTACGAAAGCGATGCTAAACTGCACGTGCAAGACACCTCGTGACGTCTGGAGAGGTCACGGAGTAGCGGCTGGCGGAGGCAGCTTTCGCCACTCGCTGCGCCCTCGTTCGCTAGAGTGTGCCGTATTCGTCATCGTCGAATGCAGGCAACGGCCGCCAATATAAGAGCAACTGCTTACGCTGAGTTCCCGGCGTTCCCACACAACTTACACTGTGTAATGAAAAGTATCCGGACACCCCCAAAAACATACGTTTTTCATATTAGTTGCATTGTACTGCCACCTACTGCCAGGTACTCCATTATCAGCGGCCTCAGTAGTCATTAGACATCGTGAAAGAGCAGAATGGGGCGTTCCGCGGAACTGACGGACTTCGAACGTGGTTAGATGACTGGGTGTCATTTGTGTCATACGTCTGTACGCGAGATTTCCACACTCCTAAACTTACCTAGGTCTACTGTTTCCGATTTGATGGTGAACTCGAAACGTGAAAGGACAAGTACAGCACAAAAGCGTACAGGGCCACGTCGTCTGTTGACTGACAGAGAGCGCCGACAGTTGAAGAGGGTCGTAATGTGTAATAGGCAGACATCTATCCAGACTATGATACAGGAATTCCAAACTGCATCACGATCCACTGCAAGTACTACGAAAGTTTGGCGGGGGGTGAGAAAACTTGGATTTCATGGTCGAGCGGCTACTCGCAAGCCACGCATCACGCCGGTAAATGCTAAACGACGCCTCGCTTGGTGTAAGGAGCGTAAACATTGGACAATTTAACAGTGGAAAAACGGTGTGTGGAGTGACGAATCACGGTACACAAGGTGGCAATCCGATGTCAGGGTGTGGGTATGGCGAATGCCCAGTGAACGTCATCTGCCAGCGTGTGTAGTGTCAATAGTAGAATTCGGAGGCGGTGGTCCTATGGTGTGCTCGTGTGTTTCATGAAGGGGTCTTGCATCCCTAGTTGTTTTGCGTGGCACTATTACAACACAGGCCTACATTGATGTTTTCAGCACCTTTTTGCTTCCCACTGTTGAAAAGCAATTTGGGGATGGCGACGGCATCTTTCAACACGATCGAGCACCTGTTCATAATGTACGGCCTGTGGTGGAGTAGTTACACGACAATAACACCCCTGTAATGGACTGGCCTGCACAGAGTCCTGATCTGAATCTTCATCGATACCTCTCCTCAGAGCAGCACTCCGTGAAGAATGGGCTACCATTGCCCAAGAAGCCTTCCAGCATCTGATTGAACGTATGCCTGCGAGAGTGGAAGCTATCATCGAGGCTAAGGGTGGGCCAACACCATACTGAATTCCAGTTTTAGCGATGGAGAACGCCACTAACTTGTAAGTCATCTTCAGCCAGGTGTCCGGATACTTTTGATCACATAGTGTTTCTAATGCTCAGTCGTTATGGCTTGTCAACTTCTATCATACTACACTGTGCATTAGAGTTTTAGTATTACTTTTTCGAAATCCCATACCTGCCTTCCACTCTGACGCAGAAGTTTGACATTTTCGTTCAAAGTTGTCTATAACCTTCCTCTGTAAGGGTGCAAAAGGGTGGCGCCCTGCAACGTCATACTAGGACTCGGCGACGCTTCAAAGAGCAAGGTGTCGCCACGTGCGGAAAAAAGGACACAGCTCGAAAGTTCACGTGAGCTGTAAGGCAGATTGACGATATCAGATTGGCACCAAATATCAGCGAAGTTTTGGTCAATGCCACAGTGGACGTGCTACGCGATGGAAAGATCGTCACACCCTCCCTTAACGAAATTTTATCCCTTCTTTCGACGTCTCTGAGACTGAGGTCAGAACCGCAACAGTCAGCGTTGGAATCAGTCGTTTTCTCATGCGTGGCCGAGGAGAACATTACAGACGCATCGCCGCTCAGAATTGACACGAGAAGGCGTCAGGGGCTGGCGTAAAGGGCGTCAATGGAGATCCCTTTTCGCTGGGACGTTCATTCTCGAAAATGGTTCAAATGGCTCTGAGCACTATGGGACATAACATATGAGGTCATCAGTCCCCTAGAACTTTGAACTACTTAAACCTAACTAACCTATGGACATCACAAACATTCGTGCCCGAGGCAGGATTCGAACCTGTGACTGTAGCGGTCGCGCGGTTCCAGACTGAAGCGCCTAGAAATCCTTGGCCACAGCAGTCGTCGTTCATTCTCACACATTTCGTGTACCAAGACGACAATTCTTAGTGTGATGAACAGCAGGAAGATGTTATTCACGAGCTGACACTACTGACATGCTTTGATGTTTCAGTACTTCTCTAAACACTTCTGTGGCGGCATCCTCATGGAACGCAATGCAGCGCTTCAGAATGCAGCACGAACGCAGTTTTCACTTTTGAGCACTGGTGGGAACAAACGTGAACCGTTCAGAACCTTTAGATGAAATTTGAACGTGATCGGAAGCAGCGAAATATACTCATACAGTTTCAACCCTCCTGTTTTTCGCCATCCTGTGCCCTAATCACGCAGGAATCCAACATTGAAGCATATCTAAACAAAAGGGAAAGGGTCTTTCTAAGACCCCCCCCTCCCCTAGTTCTGCCACACCCTCCGTGCCAACCACACATTTTGTAGAGCACGTTACAAATGTAACTTCAGAAATTTCAACATCAATAGAGCCTCGTGGCTGCTGTAGCCCCAGTGAGGTAGGCAGCCCCTTCGACGTCCTTTTTGAGATGTTTGCCTGCCTTCAGGTGCCACAGCAGCCGCCAGATTGAACTGATATCGAAAATTCTGTATGTATATTTGTAACGTGCTCGACAAATTGAGTTGGTAGCTCCGAAGGTGTTTGCTGAATAGTGCGGTGCTGTGGCGGGGGGTCTTACCGTTTCATCCGCTCATACGTTAATATTCCACTCGCACGAGACTACGCCACACGAAGGTGGAATACAAGAGGGTTGAAAAGGCATAAGTACCCTCCGATGATTCGATTCCGTTCAAATTTCGTTTCGTTGAATGGTTTTGAACGATTCCTAGTGGTTCTAATTGTACACGAGAGCAAAAATCGTGTTCGCACTGCAGGCTAAAGTGATGTGATCACATTCAATGGGACTGTAGCTCCAAGTGCCCTTAGAGGAAGACTTAATCGTGCGAGGGTGTCAGCGGTGCCAAGGCTGTCAAGAACATCTCCATGTCGCTCATCGCACTGCTAACTGTCGTTTCCGACTGCGAAATGTATGGGAATCAACGCCCCAGGGAAATGGGTGTTTTCATTGTCCCCCTCTATGCCACTCCCCTGAGTTCATTTTGTGTAGATTCTGAGCTTCATTGCGTCTGAAATGTTTTCCTCGGCCTCCCACAACGAAACCGGTTGATTTCAACCCTAAGCGTCTCGGTTCTGACCTCCATCGCAGAGACTTAAAAAGAAGGGGTGAACTGTGTGTTAGAGAAGCTGTGACGACCTTGTTAACATGTGACACGTCCATGGTAGAGCTGGGTATAATTGTGGCGAAAATGGTGCCAGTGTTTCATTATAAAGCCACTTTAGAGCCCAGATGAACTTCCGAGCTGTGTCCTTTCTTTCGCATGTGTCGACATCTACCTCTCTGAAGCGCCGCCGAACCCGAGGATGAAGATGCACGACGCCTCGCTTTTGCGCCATTACAGAGGAAGTTGTAGCCACCTTTGAGCCACATTACAAAAAAAAAATGTTCAAACGTGTGTGAAATCTGATGAGACTTAACTGCTAAGGTCATCAGTCCCTAAGCTTACACACTAATTATGTGGTGTCACCGCCAGACACCACACTTGCTAGGTGGTAACTTAAATCGGCCGCGGTCCATTTAGTACATGTCGGACCCGCGTGTCGCCACTGTGTGATCGCAGACCTAGAGCCACCTTAAGGCAGGTCTCGTGATGCGAACAAGCACTCGCCCCAGTTGTACGGACGACCTAGCTAGCGACTAGATGTACGAAGCCTTTCTCTCTCATTAGCCGAGAGACAGAATAGCCTTCAGCTAAGTTAATGGCTACGAACTAGCAAGGCGCCATTAGCCTTACAATGATTGTAATTAAAGTCTCCTGTGTATCGTCAAGAGCGATGTACCACAATGATTGATTAAAGATAAGTATTAATCCAGCTACGTACTTTTCTTCATAGCATTAATTACGTAGCCTGTTCCAGTACTTCACGCCCGTCTGCGTTAGTCTAGCGTGCATTTTCAGCCATCTAGACCTACAAGGTGTTGGCCCAGCTGCCGACACACCAAATTAACCTAAATTATCCTAAGGACAAACACACACACCCATGCCCGAGGGAGGACACTAACCTCCGCTGGGATAAGCCGCACAGTAGCCACAGCACAAACTGAAGCGTCGCAATAGGAGGCAGCTGCAGGGTTTCGAATAAGTAGTCCTTTAATTTTTTTGCACCTTTTAGCACTACCCTCTCCATAAAAAACATTTCTCACCCTTGTAAATGAAGGCAGTGGTACTTTTGCAAAAGAAGACACTGGTACTTCTTACAGGAGGTAGGTCTCAGCAAGAGCACCGAAACGGCGGATCATGCTGCAAGCACGATGTGGTACCAATACCTACACGCGTTTAACATCAGATGTTTTCCGTGTTCTGTAACACCATAAACTATCGTCGACTGTACCTTCTGTACGTTGAAATTCATTGCCCCTACATCAGTGATGTTGCACTGTTTGATGAGTACAGTTCCACAAACATTTGGGAGAGTCGTATGCCTATCAGGCAATGCCTGCTCTAAAATCGGAAATAACGTTCATGAAAGTTGTTATATACATGAGATACAGTTTGTTTCGTAGCCTACTTCTTCGTCTAATGAATCTCACTCTGAGTATGAGTGAGACTTCACTGACAGTGAAACTTGCGTGACGGTAATCGGGTTCCCAATACAGGCAATCGCTAAACAAAAAGAAATGGCTTTCGTAGTGGCATTCTCCGAAATCCTCATTCAGAGCTCGTTTCATAAAGTACCGTAGCGTGTAGAAGATCATATCATAGAATATAGCGGTTTCAGCATAAGCTATATTTTGACATGCCAATTTGTTTTATTGCTGTAATAGTCTAACTGATTCCTTTCATCCATTCAGCTGGTACCTGGACTGCGCTGGCTTTCAGAATAACTACGCACCCTCCGACTCGACGTTGAAATATTAAAAGTTTTGGTTGGTTTCGTTGTCTAGGGGCAGGGATACGTAGTTGGCGCATTACAGGCCAAATACTGCTGAGTCTACAGTATTCAATATACACATCAATCGAATAGTCAAAGGTTCCTATCACTCAGCAATTGCGAATTTAGAACGTAACTAAGACGCTTATAAATGATACATTGCAATTAAACAAAATCTGAAGGTTCTTTCTTAACGACTTCAAATGATGAGAACGACAGTAGAAGTATTTTTGATAATGCGGTATATTTCTGCAAAACACTTACTGGTGTCGATGGCCCAACCGACTGTACGTCCGTGACCAGAATTCACTACCGTGCCCTGTGCGACTGTACAGCACTGCCGCACTGCCAGAACTACCTAGTGTCCCTCCCGGAAACGATGCTCCCATCCAGTCTCCCCATTCACGAGGGCTGTGATTGGCTAGAGCGCACGCGCCGTGTCTTCAAACCAACGCACAATTAAAAACATAACGAAACTTATTCGAAATGCTGTAATTACATTTAAATACTTGGAATTAAATAAATATTCTTACGGCAGGACCATAAATACGCTCTAACACACATCATTAAATACATAAACAATTAAATAAACATATATCAAAAGAAAGGAAGCAAAAGGTTGGCCAGAAGCCCAATGTCTCTGTGCTTTCTAAAGCACAGTTTCATCACTAGCATATATCAGGTATTAACAAAGACATAGATGAGTCAATAAATTTATAAGCATGCTGCTACCGTTTTTTGTGTAACTGTGGAGAACTTATGGCCTGACGCTATCGATAGTAATCGGCCACTTTGACTGCCAATAACTCATGAACTATTCACGTTACATGCCTGTAATTTATACCAATTTAGGTTTACAATAATAGCTTTCTAACGACACGTAGATCGACGAAATCGGATGAAGCGTTTAGAATTTGGAAATTCGTTGCGGGGTGTTACTTGTATAATTTCCGTCAGCTACTAAACTTTAAAATAATAAAAATATAGAAAATCTCATTACACCATTAGAATCGTCGTGCAAATAATAGTAATGTACATGTTTCTTTTTGAGGTGTCATGATTCATCTGGCTATTATAATTTGTATACGAACTGTGAAATGTCTGCCATGATGATTTCACCTAGTCCGCCATCTTTGGCACTCTCGGCATACAAGCCTCTTTCATTGACACAAAGCACCGTCCTCGCCACAGCGGAACTCCCAGCTACGCGGCTGGACCATGAGCTGGGGCTGACGTTCTCGTCCGGCTAACGTTCGGAACCACATGTTTGCTTCCGTGCCCCGGCTGGCCGAGCGGCCGCCCCAACTCGGAACATACAATATTTCCAGGGCGCCACAACTCGCCCGTTACCTCACAACTGCCTATTATTATTTCTAATTATTCTCGTGTGGTGTATATTTTCAGATATGGAATTACAATACTGTCCCCATCCGGACACGGTCGGTGGCGTCCACCTTTTCGGCTGGATCACGGCGTAATCGGACACGGCAAGTGTGATAAGAATCGTGATACGTCCTACGAGACGACACGTTTACACTGATCCACGGTTCAGTCTCGATGATCCTGTGCCGGCTGCAATCTCATCTGTCGATATATATGGGTCAACGTGTGAGTTGGTAGGGGCTGTGCCATCAGCGATGGCTCCAAAATCCTTCAACAACTTTCCATACATGCTCACGTAAATAGCTGGTTCCAGGCACCTAGCCCTATCAATTTTCAAAGTCTCTTACGTTAGTGGAGTCCCATTTCCGGCCGGTATCGTCGCCAGAATGATTCCCCATTCGTCTCTGTTTAGCATATATACCTTCCTTACCACATCACATGCCCGAAACGCCGCAAGGGGGCAGTTACTCTCGTGGTGAGCAGCTGCTACATTCATGAATAACTGGGTTGGCATGAATGGAAAAGAAAGGTGAAGAGAAAGTGGGAGGAAACAAATATTGACTTCCAGCCGTACAGGGCATTGCGGCAACGCAACAAGAGTTGAAAATTTTTGCCGGACTGTGAGTGGAATCTGGATGCTCTGCTTGTCTAGAATAGTTGCCTCGGCCATCTGGACACGCTTTCTGTTAGACTCAAATTGCTAGCTTTCCACTCGCTGCACTGCAATGACGAACGCCTATTATACCCCTATGTTCATGTCCGACATACTAAGGACCACTCGTATCTGCAATTCTAAGGGCGGGGCGACTGTTTGATGAAAAGTTTTGGTGTGGATGCACAAGCAATATCCGGACTCCTACGGGACTTATAAATCTGCCAACAGGTGGGTTAATGGGCGTGGATAGTTGCCTTGCGGCGAACGGGAAGTTGGGCAATTAGGTCTGATGGCAAACGGGTGCGAAAGGCAGAGGCGGGTAAAGTAATCGTTCTAGAGAAGTGGAGCACTTGGTTTCGAGTCCTGGTCAAGCACAAATTTTCACATCCCGCCATTGCAGTGCCGCAGTGCGCTGTGCGGCTGGATGTCATTATTTCTTTCCTACTTCTTTCCCATCCCGTTTCTTTTCCATTTTCCCCACCGCAGTAATTCATGTTTATGTCCCAGCTGCTTCGTCTGAAGTGTTGTCTGTTCTGTTGGCCAAGTCCACAAGAACGAACACCACTGGTATCTGTAGCTGTTATATTGTATCAGTTTATCTACTTAACAGCAAAAATTTTTAGGAAAATTCGAAATTTCAGAACAGATGGAGAACTATGATGAGGTCTTCACAGGTTATCAGCAAAGCGAAGACAGCGTTCTGCGGCAACGTTGCAAGTTCCTACATGTCACCTTCAGGCGAAGTCTCGAATTAGCGTCTTGTGTGGGTCTTTATAGCCACTGAACCGCAGGCTCCTCTGCTTCACCTTCGTCGGCAGCGCCAAGCGCGTGCCTTCAGCAGGGATGTTGCAGCCCGTGGTGGGGGAGAGTTGCGGCCGGTGGTGGTGGGGGCTCCCTGCGTGCTGGCGAGTCCGGACGTCGCGTCTGGGCGTGTCCCTTCCATCCGCTACCTTCACCGGTTTTGCATCGGACTGTTCTTGTCGTACCGAGAAGACATCTCCGAGATTCGCAGAGAAAATCTAAATCCGCAGACGAAAGATTAGTTTCAAGAGGGGAAGCTGAAGTATGTGTTACCGGTGGGTTCGTTACTTATTTCCGGAGTGGGAGATTAAAAATAATAGAAAAGCGTGAGAGACGCCCCAAAGTATTACAGATGCCACGGACCGCCCCTGCTCGCTCCGCGGCTGCTGGTCGCCCGGAGGTCGGTGTCTTCCGCCGCCGCCATCCGTCACGGTTTCTGAGGGCCTGACCTCACACGCCGGCCGCTCGCCCACCCTTCCACCTCCCGCAGCATTCGTCTCAATTTGCGCTCGCGACCTGCCACCGATTTCTCTGCGTCGCTAGTCGACCTCGTACACGAGTACCCCATCGTTTTGTTCGTTTCCAGCTGCTGCCAGAACACTGTCACTGTGTCGAAATGTTTCAAAAAGTAAGTCTGTGCTTACAAGTACGTTAATAATTCGGCAAATATTTCTCTCCTGCAGTTTCTTACATGCTCTGTTACACTTCAGCCGCTGTTTCCTAATGACTGAGTTGACTAACACACAATACCACGACATCCCATTTCTACAAGTGAACACAGCCACAGCATGAGCAATTCTCGGAAATTGTGCATTCACATTTCCCTACGGCACTGGTCATTGCGTAAGTAGGCTGTTTAGGTTTTTATGTGGAAACGTCACGTAGCGCTCTTTATGGAAATCACTGGCTGTGCTGTGTGCAGTCTGTGGCTGGTATGCATTGTTGGAATATTCGCTATTGCAGTGTTGGGCAGTTGGATGTGAACAGCACGTAGCGTTGCGCAGTTGGAGGTGAGCCGCCAGCAGTGGTGGATGTGGGGAGAGAGATGGCAGAATTTTGAGAGCGGACGATCTGGACGTGTGTCCATCAGAAAGAGTAAATTTGTAATATTGGATATCATGAACTGATATATATATATATGATGACTTTTGAACATTATTCAGGTAAATACATTGTTTGTTCTCCATCAAAATCTCTGTTTTGCTAACTATGACTATCAGTAGTTAGTGCCTTCAGTAGTTAGAATCTTTAATTTAGCTGGCAGTATTAGCGCTCGCTGTATTGCAGTAGTTCGAGTTACGAAGATTTTTGTGAGGTAAGTTATTCATGAAAGGTATAGGTTTTGTTAGTCAGGGCCATTCTTTTGTAGGGATTATTGAAAGTCAGATTGTGTTGCGCTAAAAATATTGTGTGTCAGTTTAGTGCTGATCAGAATAAGTAAAGAGGGAAATGTCTAAGTACGTTCAATTCTGCTCGGCTGTTTGAAAAACAAATAATGTAAGAGGTTTACAAGCACAGTAATTAATAAAATTTTCTAAGGGGATGTTTCAACTGCTGTGCAGCCTTGCGGAAATGCTTGCATTCAAGCATCTGACAGGAAACTACTTTCAATATTAATACACCCATAACTGCTGATAGACATGTAATTAGATTTATATCTGACGGGTGAATATGCTAACCGACGTGGAGGGGAACACTGCTGACTGCAAACGATTAGTCGACTACACAGATCGGGTCAGCTCAGCAGCTCTCGATACAGAAATTGTTAGGGAGAAAAGGATTGTCGCATACTGCATTATATTCGTGTATGTACGACCGCATCCGAGCTGCGTGAAAGACGCAGATCTACCGCACTTACGCGAATCTAGTGCGTGCTTTTTTTTTTACCATATGCAGTATTCAGAGATGGGGTGTGCCTGAGTTCGATGGCGCATTACTTTCAAGTGCAAACTAGAATCCGCCGTTCGGCGGTAAAACATCATTGAAACTTATTTATTGTTACTTACGCCACGATGCACTGTTGTCATCCTTATCTTCGTTACGTTATTGTTGGCTTACACCTGGTTCGAGTGTTTGCATAGGTAGTCACGAAACGGAAATCAAGCAGAGAAGAACATCGTATGATGCTACTTTCAAGCCTAAAGTAATTCTTTACGCTAAAAATCATGGGAAAAGGTGATTCGGACGAGAGTTCAATGCAGCTGAGACTAGCTTCCGCTTATGGAAGAAACAGAAGCTGGCACTGTTTGCACCTACCACAACTAGAAAGAAATCCGTCGACCCTCACATTGGGAGGGGTCCTGATGTTGTAGTAGAAGTTTTGAAATTTGTCTGTGAAGGGAGGACGAATGCGCAACCTGTGACTATTGACACCGTAAGAAACAAAGCAAAAGACATGGCTGCAATTCTTAATATATAGAGGCAATAATTTAAGGCTACCCGTTGATGGGTTGACCACTTTATGAAACGGGTAGGCTTATTTCTACGACGCCGTACAACAATATCCCAAAAGCTTCGACAGGATTTTGAGAAAAAAACTTCAGGAATTTCAGTTGTTTGTCATCACACTTCAGAAAGACGAGAATTTTTCGATGGCCGATATAGGCAACGATTGCCCTTGTCCCTTAATTACACGACTCATGAAAAGAAGACAAAAGTAGTTACTATCAAAACGTCAAGGTGCGCCAGAAAACGCATAACTGTAATGCTGGCAATCACAGAAACTGAGCACAAGCTTCCACCTTTCTTATTCTTCAAGCGGCATAAAAGCCGCAATCCTGATGATGTCACTGTTTGAAGTCAAGAGAAGGGAAAAGTGAAACTTTAATGCTTGAGTGACTCCCAAACGTATAGCAAATCCGTTCTGATGGGCTTTCCAAACTACCACCAGTGCTTTGTGTTGATGAATTTCATGATCATCTCACTGACGATGTAAAAAAGAAGATCCACAGCCTACCCAGTGACCTTGTTATTGTTCTTGAAAGAATGACTTCTGTATTACCACCCCAGAACGTTAGTATAAACAATCTTTTCAAACGTGTCGTTCAGGAATAGTACGTGAACTGACTCCGACAGGAGAAATTAAGACCGCTGCACCCCATGTTATTGCACACCAGGTGTTGGCAGCCTGCAAGAGCATCGAAAGGGCATTAGTGATCATAAAATGATTCAAGAAATGAAGTATTTCAGATACTCTAGAAGTCAGTGAAGATGATGTTATTTGTAACGACGTCAAGGATGGTGGGGAAAGAGGAAATGAATCTTTTTATGACACAGGCTCCTCCGAGGATATCAGAAAGGATAACATTAGTGAATAATTGTGACTAAAGGCTGTGATTTACGGTATATACGTTTGCGTGTCACGCGGGTAATCAAAATCGACGTTCATATGTTCATCCATTGTTGTGTAAAACAAATGTATCCTATCTGTCATGCTCCAAAGAACTCTTTTTTATGATTTTTTTGGAAAAATAAATTTGACTGTATATTACTGTCTTTTTCTTCTGTACAATCTAAGCTTCGGCTTTCACGTCATTATCGAGTACAATTCTAAAAGCAGGAATATACAAATAGTAAGATACATTGGAAAAAATGGATTTTCTTTTAAAAAAAGTATTTTTTGCAGTCTGATAAAGTTACGAGATATGCACTTAGTTCTTAAACCATCAACATCATTTTACTGAGTACTGTGCACGATGACCAATACACAGTTTAACACACTTGCTTAGCATTTATAAAAATGGTACAAAATTACCGTCTTGCAGGAATGCAGCGTATTATCGTACAAGCACGACATGCCTGGTAAAGTAAGCCCAAAGTAGGTACACACAAGACTAGCACATGCCTTTAAAATGTAACTATTAAAGTGACATTAAGGAATGTAACTATTAAAGTGACGTTAAGGAATGTAATCTCTGGAAGACCTGATATAGTAAAATGTAGAAGTACCACAGATATGAGGTTACATGTGTTACGTGTCATCTGACCATATGTGAATACGATGGGAGGAGGCATTGTGAATCTTCGTCTTTGCAATTACATGTAAGCATCAGATTGTATCTAATATAAAACGAACATTCGTTATGTAGCATGAGGAAACAGAAGTTTGTGAGGGACAGATGAAATAAAGTACAGAAGCCAATTAATCATACTTAGCGATAAAGTTGCTTAACGATATTGTAACTGCCAGTAATAATATAAAAGTGCTCCTTTTTGTCTCATCTAAATACTAACTTCTTTGGAGTACTTGCTTTACAAGCCTTGTGTAACCATGTCATGCGTGAAAAGTATTTACTACACTGTTTAACGAGTAAATCCAGACTGTTTATCTGTAGCCTTAATTGGTTTATTTTATACCCCCTGCCTGGAATATAAGTGTGAATTGCAGAGCAGGCATGTAGATGTATATAAATCAGTTCATTGCTACAGAAAGAAACATGTAAATCGAAGACTGGGAGTAAAAATGTTCGCATTGGACTGCTCGCAGAACAGAAACAACATTGTCCGTAGCAGAAGAGCTAAATCAATCTTGTAAGTGAACGTCACTAGAATAAATTTACAGATTCTCTGAAGTCCAATTTGCAACGCATACCGATAGTCCATTCGTCATCATTCTGTCTGGAAATACCTTCCACGTGATTACGTCTTGCCAGGACGACTGGTTACTCCGTGACCCAGTCATCACACATAGCGGTGCGCTCTATTTGAGGAGCAGCAGCCTGTGGTCTGATAGGCGTGCAATGCCGGCAACAGCGGTATGCGGCGTACATATTTAGCACCGGAATCGGCGCTGCAAGCCGCCCTCATCAAACCGAACTGTTGCTCCTGACGGGGCACCTGACCCGGTAACCGCTGTTTATCGAGGTCACCATCGATCAGCCGTCCGTTGCTGACACGGACGAGGTGGGGCAGACAGCAAGTGGACGAGTTCGTGGTTGCGCGAATAGCAGCCTTCCGCTATTGACGCACAGTAAATGTGCTGTACGCAGTCTATCTTTTATTCCGGTTCCTGTTATTGCCACGACTGAATTTAGCAACAGCGTCACGCTCAAAAGAGAAGCTAACTGTGCAAATCTGTTCACAGTTTTGTACAATTTGTAACGGGTCATGCTCCTCTGGTATTAATTTTCCTCAACAGTAGTCGATGCCAATATAAATTTTTGAATTTTGGACAGGTCAG
This sequence comes from Schistocerca piceifrons, assembly GCF_021461385.2. Lineage (NCBI taxonomy): Eukaryota > Metazoa > Arthropoda > Insecta > Orthoptera > Acrididae > Schistocerca > Schistocerca piceifrons. The sequence continues at coordinate 647,058,930 of NC_060142.1, forward strand.
TATTATCTCAGTTGATTTTTAGAAAATTTTAGTATAATTTTATACACATTATGGTATATTTCTACCCAACACTTACGAAAACGAATTATTTTATAAAACGTTTTATTCTCTCTGTTATAATCGATTAGTACTAGTTCTGAATGTACAGTTAAAATTATTTATTTTCGAAACATTAAAATTACGAACTATTGGCAAACTTAAAATTTCTATTATTAATTACGCAATACTGTACTGATTACTATGTTTAATTTTGGATTCATGTATGAAATAATAAGCGAAATTAATAATGCAACAGAAACTAGTAGTAATTCACTTCTTAAGAAAAATTGTAAGCCCTTTGGCAGAGTGTGAGAGTCGTAATCATACCTCTGATATGATCGGACGTATTTTTGTATTTTGTGCGAGCAGTGTAATTTTGGCTTTGTTAATATGAAAAATCAGAGAACTATGTGACATACTAAAATGTGGGGAAATATATTTACGTAGAAAGAAAAATTCTGCAACAACAATCTTAAAATTTATTTAGATCAATCCAACCTTGAGGACCTAAAATGTGACATTTTCATAGATTAGATTAGATTTACTTTCATTCCAATTAATCCGTAGTGAGGAGGTCCTCCAGGATGTAGAACATGACCGAAAAATAACAATACATGACAAATATTTACAACTAAAACAAATAAGCTAATGTACCATTCCACAGGTCCCAAGTTGAATGATCGTCATTTTTTAATCAACACTATATGAAAGAGTCATTTTACAAATACTAATGCACTGAATCTAAAACAAAAAAGTTTTTTATTTATTTATAAGGTAATAAATGTGAAATACGACTACTACAATACTTATTTACAGTGAACACATTACTGCACTGAAAATGTGCAGAAGGTATAATATCACACACACAAATCATGTAGTTCTACTGAGAAATTCATTAATGGAGTAGAAGGAGTTGGCCACCAATAAATCCTTTAGGCTTCTCTTAAACTGCATTTCATGGTTGTTAAGCATTTTATGGCTGCTGGCAGGTTATTGAAAATGTGTGTAACTTAATAATGCACACCTTTTCAGCTTCAAGAATCAGACCCCTAGACAAGAATAACTGGAACCAACTCTACATAAAAAAGCTAAGTAAACTAGAAAGTTTATTGTAATCTTCGCTCCTCTCAATTCTTCTCAAAAGACTAATGTGGACAATAGATGGAATTAGGAAGGATGAGGGAGATTACAAACTGAAGTCAGTAAAGGCCGCTACATGCATGAGTCACAGCTTTAATCAACCAATTAATTCTAATGGTGATTCCTGCAGCAATGATTTAATATCACATCTTTATTGCTCAGCTTGAGAATCTAAATCTGGAAGGAACGATTTCACCTAATAGAAACGCAGATTTTTTTTATAGAATTATACGGGAATTCTTGATGGATGTCACGAAGTGCTCCACGCTAACCACTGTCTATGATTTGTCATACTGATAGGGGACAGGCATGTAGGTTTAGGTGGTAAGGTACCAGACCATGAATAAACACAATTTTCACAAAAGACTTTATAATGTCCTCAAGAGTGGTCGTATATTTAAGTGGAAACAATGTACTTAGCATATCACAGTTTAGAATCCAGAAGGGTTGCTCGCCTGAGAATGCTATCTATGTATTCACCACATAGTACAAGCCTTAAATAATAATATATTGCCAGTTGGAATTTTTTGTGATTTTTCCAAAGGCAGTTGACTGAAAATCATGTTATCGTCTTACAAAAATTTAAGTTTTATGGAACTGATGGCTTTATGCATAGTTGTTTTGAATCACACTTAAACGGAACACAAAGGGTTGTGATAACTAATTCAGACAACGTCGGAGAGGTAAAAAATTTTAGTGACTGGGGAAAAAATCTCAAAGGGAGTCCCACAGAGTTCCATTAGGCTCCTCTTCAGCGCATTATAAATGTGAATGACTTTCCAGCTAACATTTAACAAGCAAAATTGGTACGTTTTTCCGGTGAGACTAGTGTTATTATAAATCCCATTATATGGCAAGCAACAGACGATTTGGGAAATGATGTTTTCCAAACAATTATTACGGAACCTCCGGGCAGATTAAAACTATGTTCTGGACCGAGACTCGAACTCGGGACCTTTGCCTTTCGCGGGTAAGTGCTCTACCGACTCAGTACGGCACACAGTTTTTATCTACCAGGAAGTTTCATATCAGCGCACACTCCACTGTAGAGTGAAAATTTAATTCTAGAATTATTACGGATTTCTCTAAAAATGGACCCTCCCTAAATTTTCCAAGAACATACTGCACCTAATGTAGTATTGCACATCAGCAGGAATTTCGACTGGAAGAAGCCTATTGATGAGCTTCTCAAGCAAATAAGTTAAGCTACTTTTGGTCTTCGTATAAGTGTTAATCTTGGAAATAAAAGTATCAATCTCCTGGCACCTTTTGCATATTTCCACTCCTGTTCAAGGAGCTAGGCGTTTTAACTGCGCAGCCACAATGCGTGTATTTGTTAATGAAATTCATCATAAATAATCCACCACATTTTCAGAAGAACAGTGATCTCCATACATGAAATACTAGAGAGAGAAATTAACTTTATTACCTATTACTAACGCTGTCAGTGGCTCAATGACGATTTCAATATGACACAACAAAAATTTTTGATCATTTCCTCAATAACATAAATACCAGTCAGGAATCGAAGCTAATTTCAAACTTTATTTAAAATCGTTTCTCCTAGACAACTCCCTCTATTGCAATGACGATTTACTACTTAAAAACTGATAGCCAGAAAAAAAGGTGTATTTTCATGAGCAGGAGTAAAACCATTCATATTAATCATATGTCCATTAATGTGAACACTAATCATGTATATATATCCTTCGAACAATTAACTGAATTAATTAAATAACTTTTACTTCAGCACAAGTAATGAACCATACTTCTGAAACAATTTGGTTCAGGGTCTTTAAGATAAAAAGCCCAATGGAAACTTAAAATGTTAAAAACGATTAGCGAAAATAACAAATGACGCGGAACTGTAACAGAGGGAGATAGAAAGACAATTAAAAACAGCATTTACCTTGTTGAAACAGTAATCTAAACATCTAGTAATACTTGGCAAAAAAAAAGAAGCACAAGTCATGTCAGTCATGCTTCATTAAAGAAACCCAAGGCCTAATATTCCAGATATTATTTGAAAACATTTGAAAGGCTACAGCAGAATAGAAATAATATATAGTTGTGGTTAAGTGCTGTTACAACTATGTTCCGTTTTCTCACTCTCTCTATACATGACAATAACTTTAAAAAGTACAATAGCTATAAAAACGTACTAAATTACAAACATTAAATACGTTGCTCAGTAGCTAGCAGCAAATTGAGAACAAGAGAAGGGGCATACTGCAAACATCGAAAGATGCCATCACTCACACTAGCGTTCAGATGATATTGATGAACACACAAGTGAAATGTTAACCATGGCAATCAAAAAAGGTAAATATTCGCTGTCAATTTTCAGGTGAGATCTGAAGCGATGACAACGACAAGCTTAACGCAATGTTCTCACGGAATAATTTTCCTCAGTGATCATCCTGGAGCAAGGGATGATAAGTTTCAATGTCGTACGCCAGACCTTATGTATCCAGGCTAACTTCCTTCTCAGGTGCTTCACAATTTTAAGACACAGGGCTGGATCGCAGGAGGCGCAGCTAAAGTAGAACTGTCTCACCCGGCCACAACGTAGAGTTATGTGGCACCCATGTAACACGCCTAGCCCATCGGTGATGATAATATCACAACTCAGTCCAGCACATGAACTCTGCTGTGTGCCTAATTCAGCTTTGAGCCAGCTGCTGCCTGTAGGCGCGGAAAATAAACACGCTCTCACCAGTTAAGAACAGATACAGTGGCAACACTACTGATCCAGCACATTCGCACGGTTCAGAAAAGTTAAGCTCCGAATGAAGTGACGTATTTCCCTAGCATCTGAGTTCATATCTGCATCACGCCATCCGTTTTAGGTTTTTAGTGGGTTTCCTTCATAGGCCTTCTACACACGCAGGACTATTTCTTTGAAAAGAACAAAGGTCAATTATTTCCACTTCGTTTCCCAATTCCCTATCCGCTCGATCTCTAATGATGTCGCTGTCGATCGCCACCCAAATACTATAAATTACTAGAACATGGAAATCTATCTGCAATTAGTATCTTGCACCTATAAAGACGTTATCGACGCTCTTCATCTCCAACATGAATTCTTGTCACAATGTACGATCAAAATATTTTTTTCCATAGTTCCCTAGTAGTTTTGGTGAAAATCGTCAAGGTTCTTGTCCACTATATCTGACGACTACGACAGTGGTGTGGGAAGTTCTAGGAATCACCACGAGAGGTCAGCTCTAGCACAACGAGTTGTTCACGTGATATTCATTGGACTGTTGCCTGTAAGCACGTGGCTCGTCAGTGCTCTTGGAAGGGAGCTGTAGCGGTTACGTGGCTCTGTTGTTGATCCTGGGTAGTGTTTTGCGAAGATGGAAAAAAATCGAGATTCGAACAGTAATTAAGTACTTCGTACAGAAAGGTTTGAAAGCAAAGGACATTCATGTCGATTTCCAGAATACACTGGGGAATTTTGCTCCTTGATATTCAACTGTTGCCACGTGGGTAAATGAATTTAAATTTGGTGGGAAGAGCTTAAACGATGATCCGCGCTGTGATCGGCCAAGATGTCACTACTCCAGAAATGGTTGCGAAAGTGCACAAAATGGTCATGGAGGATCGCAGATTGAAAGAGCGTGAAATTGCTCACGCTTGAAAGATATCTTATGAAAGGGTATATAACATTTCAACTGACGAATTAGAAATTATCTGCAAGATGAGTGCCGCGCCTCTTGACGCTGGATCAAAATGTAATGAGAATACCTCACGGAGTAGCCGTGTGGTCTCAGGTGCCTTGCCGCGGTTTGCCCGGCTCCCTCCGTCGGAGGTTCGAGTCCTCCCTCGCGCATGGGCGTGTGAGTTGTCCTTAGCGTAAGTTAGTTTAAGTTAGGTTAAGTAGTGTGTAAGGGACCGAAGACCTCAGCAGTTTGGTCCCGTAGAACACACCACATATTTAAAAAAATTCCCGGATAAGAATGGACATATTGGAACAAAGTTTGGCCCGTTTTAGGAGAAACGAACAAGATTTTTTACGCCGGTTTGTGACCACAGACGAAACTTTGTGCACTACTGTGCCCCAGAGACAAAACAACAGTCATAGTAATGGAAAGAAGCTGATTCATCGCCACCAAAGAAAACAAAGAAAATTCCTTCGGCGGGAAAGGTCGTGGCATCAGTGCTCTGGGATATGAAGAGCATTCTGTATGTAGATTATGTCTCCACTGGGCAAACAATTACTGGAGAATACAATGCTAACCTCCTGGACAAACTGCAACAAAAGATGTGAGAAAAAAGATGAGGTTTAGCAATAAAGTCATCTTCCATCAAAACAATGCGGGCCCACAAACATGTGCCGTTGCCTTGGCAAAACTACACGAACTTAAGTATGAACTGTTGCCACACCCACCTTATTCACCTGATACCGCTCTGTCAGACTTCCATCTCTTCCCAAAACTGAAAATTTTTCTTGGTGGACGATGATTCACTTCAAACGAAGAATTGATAGCCAGACTTGACAACTATTTTGGAGGCCTGGAGGAAACTCGTTTAAGAGATGAGATCAAGGCACTGGATCATCGCTGGACAATGCATTAATCTACAAGAAGGGTACATTTAAAAATAAAAAAGAGTTCCAGTGATGTAACTACTTTTTTTCAATTCCGTTCCGAGAGCTTTTCAAACCACCCGTGTACATTGGAGGATCGCAGCACTGTAGACCAAGAACATCGTAACCTGTTGATACTTGCGCTCGCCATCCAAGAACAAGTTCAAGTGGTTCAAATGGCTCTGAGCGCTATGGGACTTAACCTCTGTGGTCATCAGTCCCCTAGGACGTAGAACTACTTAAACCTAGCTAACCTAAGGACATCATACACATCCATGCCCGAAGCTGGATTCGAACCTGCGACCGTAGCGGTCGCGCGGTTCCTGACTGTAGCGCCAAGAACCGCTCGGCCACTCCGGTCGGCAAGAACAAGTAATGGACTCCCTGAATCGTTCTATGCCATCCAGGTACCACTGGTCGGAGGCCAGCAGCAGCCGGACTACGCAAGTACCCTCCAAACGCGTGGGCTGCCTTTCACAGCACCACACAAACGGTCTGGAGAGGTTCCGGGTCCGGAAGCATGGGTTGCTGATGAATGGTGTCGCATTCTGTCCAGAAATGAGACGCTGTCCAGCACTATACCGGATGACCACTGTTGACGAGTATTGGGGCGACCTGTGGAGAAGTCCCATTCGTCCAGTTTTCCGTACGGACATAGCAGATTTACTCGTGGCATCGTGGTGTGCGAAGTCAAGGGGAATGACTTCAGGTGGAGGTTGATAGTGGCTGAGGGGACTCTGACGGCAAAACGGTACCTACGGACACACGGCGTTCTCATGAGTTATCTGTCATGCAATAATGCAATGGTGCCATGGTGCCAATTTTTCAACAGGACAATGCTCGTCCACATATGGAACTTTGTTCTATGGATTGTCTTGATTCAATGTATAAACATCACCAAAAGTGTCGGATTTAGGTTATGACATATTCGATATGCCTGCCAACATTGGCGACGATGTGGCGCAGACAAACAACGATAACATTCTGCATGACACGCTGAAGTGTCAGAACATTGATGCTGTCGATGACCTCCTGAAAGGCTGTTTTAGCCCAGCAATTGTTTCTGTGTTATTGCAGTACACCTTGTCTGTAATATAGAACCCAAAAAGGAGTCGCATATGTTCAGATCCGGAGAATATGGTGGCCAATCGAGACCTATGCATGTGGCCTCTGGGTACCGAAGAGCCGGAATGTGGTCCCCAAATTGCACCTCTAGAACGTCAAAGACTCTCCTGCTCCGGTGGGGTCGACCTCCATCTGGCATGAACCACATCTTGTCAAAATCAAGATCACTTCGGATAACGGGGATGAAATCACCTTCCAAATTATTGACGTACCGGTTGGTAGTCACCGTGCCATCAAGGAATGTCGCACCCATTATTCGGTGACTGGACATTGCACGCCACACAGCCACCCATTGAGGGTAAGGGAGACTTCTCGATCGCGAAGTACCGATTCTGAGTCCCCCAAATGCGCCGTTTTGCTTATTGACGAACCTATCCATAATGAAACTGGGCTTCGTCGCGCATACGTATACTAATTCCCATCATTCCCTGCGGCCAACCTTGCAGTTTCAGCGTCCTAACGCAAACCGTTCAGTAGTTCGACGATTTTATTTCATATAGTTCAGTAGTTGTCACACTGTAAATGTAACGTCGCGTGCATAAGTAGCCGGAGGAATCCACAACTGTACATTGTTGATGATAGCAAGGGCATCCGCCCAACCTCTTACATTAACATAGCCAAACCCCATAACTAACATGCCGACTCTGTGAATATGCGGGATGAAGGCCAGGAAAAGGAGGAAGTTAAGTTTTGCTAAAAATCATTCTTCTCACGCGCCATCTGCGAATTTAACAGGGAAGGGGCATCAGATAGTTGTGCCATAGCACCCTCCCCCACACATCAAATGGTTCAAATGGCACTCAGCACTATGGGACTTAACAGCTATGGTCATCAGTCCCCTAGAACTTAGAACGACTTAAACCTAACTAACCTAAGGACAACACACAACACCCAGTCATCACGAGACCCCACACATCGTACTGTGGTTTACGCAGTATATACGTAGACGCAAATGGGTAGGGATTGAAAGAGCTACTTCGTCTTTCTGTTGCACATGAACGGCGGTGCTGTCATTACGCACAGGAGCACATCCGGTATAGCAGCCAAACAACTGGCGTTCCAGGAAATGGTGAAGTGGGTGGAGCGGTGACAATACAGATGATGCAAGGAATCAGCAGTTACACTAATCGCATTACCTATTTTCATCCAGAAACATCAGCCACAGTACACTCAAACGGTAGACGTTCATTTTGAAGGGCACCAACAATGGAAGTCTATGACACAGGCACGTGGCCCTTGCTGTCGCTACACATGTCACCCTGTGTCCTGGTGCCTCACCTTCCGTGGAAAACCTACGCGCCAATCGCTAAATATTCCGACCGTTGATTTACGCGAATATTCCGCACATGCAGTTTGACAAGTGCTTTATGGCTACGTTTAAAATTTTACTGCTGCGTATCAAAGTTTTATTACAACCGAAGGGGACGACCAACTACAGTTCGAGAGCGAGGGAAGGGAAGGGAGGGCGGTGTGGTTTGAGGAGTCACCCCGCCCCTCCCCCCTCTCAGAGGGTCGAGCACGGCCGTGGCAGCGGCGGCGGCGGGAAAAAAGCGCTTCCTGGTAACAACTTTGTCCAGCAAGTTAATGTCTCGTTATTTGTAAACGGTTTACAGCCCCAGTGGCAGTAACTTCCCCCGGAATGCTGCTCCGCACTTCGAGAGTTAATGCTGAATTATGTGTCGAAAGAAGTTTTGTTCCCTTTGTCGACATAGTTCCAGAGATTTATTCCTCTATAATGATCCTTTAGAAGCCAAAGTGCTGGAACGCTTCCAGTGAATGAACGAGTGGAAAGCACGGCCTCTCGATGCTGGGAAGTACCCAGCAATGAGGTTTGCGCGTTTCAAATAACATTCTGACCCTGATTCTAGTGTTCATTAAAATACATTTCGTACACTATTCATAAATAAACGGTTACATTAATTCTGGAAAACGACCTTGGTGGTTCAGGTTTTCTTTCTTCTGGGCTTTTAACCCGCAGAAGTTCAGATCATGAGCGCAGAAATCAGGAATTACAACGGGCCGTTTTGTACGGTGTGTACACCATGGTTCCAGAAGTCATATGACACACAGGAGCCTAAACGGCATTAGTGACTGGGTATGAGAGTCCAAATATATTATGAAAATTGGATGTTTGAATGTTTATGTATGCATGTATGTATGTATGTTTCACATTCCCTCTTAAGACACTAAAGCAATTTCAACCAAACTTCGTACACATACCCCTTACTGACAAGCAACTATCGCAGTGGGGATAATAACCATATATCTGAAATCAATCTGGAGATATCACGTCATAAACAATGAAACGAGTGAGAAATTTCAGCATTTACATCGCTTTTAAATGTATTACTTCTGTACTACTATCTCTATTCGATATAAGTTTCACATCCACTTAATGCACCTACAAAAGTATGTTGTGGCACCACATATAGGTCCAGAGATGCTACGCCACAAACACAGTGATGGGTCAGAAACTGCTGCATAATACGAAACGTTCAAATGTAGTACTTATTTGCGCTCACAGCTTTATTATTAATTCTCAAAGAGCCTCGTGTCAAATCAACCTTCTTGATAAACTTGTAGACAGTAATGTGATGACCCGGTAGTCGACGACGCACATCGTCATATATATTTGTCCGAAATATCCACATATTCTGCTGAATGTACCTGCATAAGTATATGATTTTATGACATATAGTTCAGGAGGTATAATGTGAGATACGTGAAAAAGGGCCGCATCATGCATGGAGTTTCAGTCCATTTATTTCTTCACTACTGGTACACTGCTACAGTCGTGTCAGCTTAAGAACATCCCTGACACCTGACAGCGCTTTTGCCAGCTTTCAACAGCAAAGCGCAACGGCTGTAGGGCAAAACGATAGCCGTCTGTAGAGCTATGAAGAGGCGTTGCCAAGGAGACGTTTACAAAATCGACTTGTAGACACTCGGAACATCTGCGCCCTGCGCACAGAAACTGACCGAGATCATCTTTCATAATAATGAAACTCTACTTATGCATTTGTGCGTTGTTTATATTCCTTTGTACGACTGTTTCATAATTTCAAATGTGTTTTCACGAATATATGGAAATGAAATGGTTTTCAATACTTCACTATAAACATGTCCATTTTTTGTTTCCGTTTCTAATTGGCAAAATGAATACCTACCCAATGCTGTGTTTGTCATCTAGTAATTAATAATCGCAGTAAACTTTGAATGCTAGTTAAAAAGCGATAAACACAATAAAAATGTAAATTCGATCATTACAATGACCCTCATTTCCAAGAGGCCTTTCAGTAAATGTTTCTAAGTCAAGATTTTGACGAATCAGTGTTAACTAACAAAATTTTGGAGTGTCTACTCGATCTCTGAACAAATTTTTTCCAATTCTCGTATTAATATATAGGTCCGCTAGTCTATACTAGCACTAAAAATTGTAACATAAAATTCCGATTGCCAAATAGCTTTGTTAAAGTTCCACACTTCTAACTATGAGCAACGCATATCAGTACGATTTCTGCACATACTATTCATTCCTCGTATGAAATTTCTAACCATAGAAGCACTAATCACTTAACAAGAATAGCACATTGCTTTTCAACGTCAGTGATAAGAATACCGTATTAACGCGTCTGTATAGTTATGCCACCACTGGTCGCTAAGGCGCTAGTCGATTCTAATTCTCGTGACAGAAGAAACTTTTAACACCAGCAACAAGCAAATAAAACCGTGTTGTGTTGTCAGAAATGCCCCGAGTGGTTGTTCTGCCACATAATCTGGAAAGGATTCATTCTTCCGCGCACAATGGCCCCTTTCCTCGATCTGTAAGAGATGTATGTTGTAGATGTATATGTCACGTATACGTGACACTGTGATGGTTGCACTATGCGATCAAAAGTATCCGGACACCCCCAAAAACATACGTTTTTCATTTTAAGCGCATTGTTCCGCCACCTACAGTAAAGTACCCCATATCAGTGACCTCAGTAGTCACTAAACATTATGGTAGAGCAGATTGGGGAGCTCCGCGGAACTAACGGTCTTCGAACGTAGTCAGGTAGTTGGGTATAACTTGTGTCATATGTCTGTACGCGAGATTTACACACTCTTAAGCAACCCTAGGTCCACTGTCTATATTGGTACAGTGAAGTGGAAACGTGGCGGGAAACGTACAGCACAAAAACGTACAAGCCGACCTCGTCTGTTGACTGACAGAGACCACCGACAGTTGAAGAGGGTCGTAATGTGTAATAGGCAGATATCGATTGTGGTGACACCGCCAGACACCACACTTGCTAGGTGGTAGCCTTTAAATCGGCCGCGGTCCATTAGGATACGTCGGACCCGCGTGTCGCCACTGTCAGTGATAGCAGACCGAGCGCCACCACACGGCAGGTCTAGAGAGACGTACTAGCACTCGTCCCAGTTGTACAGCCGACTTTGCAAGGAAAGGTTCACTGACAACTACGCTCTCATTTGCCGAGACGATAGTTAGCATAGCCTTCAGCTACATTTGCTACGTCCTAGCAAGGCGCCGTATTCAATTGATAATTAATATTATGAATCATGTACCGTAACGAGAGATGTTCTACAATTGTGGATTAAAGTTAAGTATTATATCAACTACTTACTTTATTTGCAATTCTAAAGATATTGTCCTGTTCCAGACCTCACGCCAGTCAGCGTGTAATTAAACGTGTGCATTTCGGCCTCCTCTAGAAAAACAGTGTTGGCTCTTCTGCCAACACTACATCGATCCAGACCATAACACAAAAATTCCAGACTGCATCAGGATCCACTGCAAGTGCTATGACAGTTAGACAGGAGGTGAGAAAACTTGGATTCCGTGGTCGAGCAGCTCCTCATAAGCCAACATCACGCCGGTAAATGCCAAACGACGCCTCACTTGGTGTAAGGAGCGTAAAATTTGTACGATTGAACTATGGAAAAACGTTGTGCAGAGTGACGAATCACGGTACACAAGGTGACAATCCGACGGCAGGGTCTGGGTATGGCGGATGCCCGGCGAACGTCATCTGCCAGCTTTTGTAGTGCCAACAGTAAAATTCGGAGGCGGTGGTGTTATGGTGTGCGTGTGTGTTTCATGGATGGGTCTAGCACCCCTTGTTGTTTTGCGTGGCAATATCACAGCACCGGCCTACATTGATGCTTTAAGCACCTTCTTGCTTCCCACTGTTGAAGAGCAATTCGGGGATGGCGACTGCATCTTTCTACACGATCGAGCACCTGTTCATAATGCACGGCCTGTGACGGAGTGGTTACAGGACTATAACATCCCTGTTAATGGACTGGCCTGCACAGAGTACTGATCTGAATCCTATAGAGCACCTTTTGGATGTTTTGGAACCCGACTTCGTGTCAGGCCTCAGCAATCGACATCGATACCTCTCCTCAATGCAGCACTCTGTGAAGAATGGGATGCCATTCCCCAAGAAACCTTTCAGCTCCTGATTGAACGTATGTCTGCGTCTGGGGAAGCTGTCATCAAACCTAAGGGTCGGCCAACACCATATTGATTTCCAGCATTACCGATGGAGGGCGCCACGAACTCGTAAGTAATTTTCAGCCAGGTGTCCGGATACTTTTGATCACATAGTGTATTTGTGTAAGGTGTTATGTTTTTATTGTGTGATCATGAGAGGATCGAGATGATGAAACCCAGTGCTGACACATAGCCTAAGGGGACCGCCGAGCTTAACGTCCCTGTCTGAGGGACGGACCTCCATGAACAGTGCCACATGCCCACACTCCTTGATACTCCATACCTGGTTTGGAATTTAATTTACGACATGGACGTCGAGTCTAGCTCATCTCAAAGAAGAAACAGGAAAAAATTTATCAGTCAATCTCCACGTCATCGTGTTGTGTTACATCCAGACCTTTCAGTAATTATCTAAAGACAACGGAAAGGAAGTTGAAGCTATGACAGTTGCACAAGTACGAGTTTGACGTACTTGTCATCTCTGTAGTGTGGTGGTTATCTTGCAGTCGGCTTTCGGCTGTGGTTGCGTGCTCCATGTGCTGGGCAGCGCTCTGTTAATGAAGTTGTTCACTTCCGCTTCGCGGTATATGTGTTGTATCCCCCGTCAGTTTTGTACCCTATTGTACACTCTTACCACTGAGTGATACTAGAAGTTACATTCGAAGCCCAACGGTCACGATCCTGTGTTTATGACATCGAACAATCTATTCTTAAAATCTATGGCAGGGCCCACACTACAGGACATGGGCAGGCATTAAGTTATTTGTCACCAACAGCATACTCTACATTAAAGTGACGACGGAGGCGGCATACTTTGCCGTAATTCGACAACACGCACACGGAATAAAGCCCAAACATTCTGTTGGGCATATTGTGGATGTGACGGTAGACTACACTGGTTTCGGTCTCCAAACAGTTTGTATGTTTGAACTCTCTTTCAAGATACCCCAAGACTTGTTCATTGAAGCCTTCCAAACCTACAGAAACGTTGTGACCCATACCGTGGAAAAATGTCAGACGTTCAAGGAATACCACGTGTTAAACAGTGTCTGATAGATCACGGTCGAACTCTGCATAGAAGTCCCATCATATCAACTGATAGGTGGTGTATGAGCCATCGTCGTGTGTGATGGCCAGTCGCAGACACGTGCAGGGTGTGGACATGAGGGCCTTGTTAGTTTCGATTGTCTCTGGCCGTTTACTACTGATCTTAAGCAGTTTCCAAAGTGACAGTCACTTCTTTACCAGACTCCTATGCCTCGGCCAAGCACAACTCTAATGGATCACTTCAGGATGCGACTGTTCTTCAACCGGCATGACTGGAAGGATGTGACCTAGCTGGCACCATCTCCTCTGAGAGCAACGAGGCCAATAGCTTCACAGAGCTCCATGAACGGCCTGCCCGATGGGATGGACATTGAACAAAGTGCGGCGCCTACCTCTGCTTTCCTCCAGGTGGTCATGACATCGGATGACAAACAGCCACATTCCGACGTAGAACAGCAACTCTGAAAGCAGCAGTCACTCCGAAAATGGAAGAAGCGCATTTGAACCCTCTCCGACGTCAGACTTCTTCATATGGTATCACACGCAGTGGACCAGATACCTCATAGTGATCTCCCTTCCAGATCTCCAGCAGCAGGAGTCGCTGCTCCCATTGAGGCATCTGGGAATCGTCCTTTCCACTGCCTGTGATTCTGCCTGACGACAATGGATCCCATGAAGGGAGATTCCCTCGATGCCCCTGTGGCAGCATCACCACACCTAGCCCTCTGTTGGTGTGATGTTCTCACCTCCTGGGCTAATGACAGAGCAGATCAGGATGCTGGCCCACCCATCGTGGAGTGCACAACAGTAGCGCCTGACTCAGCTTCCACCCAGCGATTGCTGCCACAGTAGCTGCACCGGATATTTTATGACAGCCACACATCTCCACAGGACTCTCAGTGCCAATAGGGGGAGAATGACCACAACACTACCAGCTTGCGATGATGAATCTGGCCATCATACCAGTTCCACATGAATTGGCATTGTTCAGAGACACTGTTTACATTGCTGATGTTCACATTGTACTACTACAAGAAGTGATCGTCAGTGTTTTGTACACTCCCATTGGCTACACGGCCCACATTTCCTATGTCTCTAACAATGGTAGTGGAGTGGCCATACTCCTACACACACGACTCCCCATTGAAGATGTAGTGTTCCATCATAATGCTGGAGGTATTGCCCTCATGCTGTTTAGCACCTGTATATGCACCATCTGGTTCCAGACGAGATCGTGAATGACACACCTTCTATGCTAACCAGGTAACGCCGCTTTTTCAGGATGTTATGAATGATAAGGTCCTTCAGCTCCACATGAAGGCCAGCTGATCAACTCCCATAATATTCCCCATGTGTGGCCTTCTCTGTCATCATCGATAAACTTCATCTTATTGACACAGGGGCAAACGTTCATGACACCCTTGTGGTTTTCACATATTATACAGTGCACCCATCCAGTTCTCTCAACTGTGTCTACCTGACTCACTTCTCTGCTGCGGACACTTGAAATGCAAAAGTTTGGCCCCTGGGTTTCTTCGATTACATTTGCGATGTCGCCCTTGTGTGCCAATGGGTATTGCATAGTCATAGTCTGAGGAAATTAAACGTTGCCCAGCTGACTGACACTTTGGGTGATGGATCACTGAGGATAGAGGGGCCATCTACTGTCGACGTCGCTCCACCTCCATATCCACCCTACCCTGGTTGCTGTCCTGCATGGAACTGGCTCTAAGCAGGGCATCGATGGGATATGGCAAAGACGTCAAAGCTTGGCATATAAGCGCCATGGTGTTTTATTATGCGATCCTATGTGACTGCACTTTAATATCGTTCTCCCCCATCTGTCAGTTGGCAGTGCATTGTGCTTAGGTGCAGATCATTTCATTCATATGACGACGCATGAAAGGAGCCTTGTCTGGTCCTACACCTATGGCCATATGCCTCACGAAACGCCATCGATGTACCACCTCCTCACAGAACTCCGCCGTCGTCATCGAGTTCTCATACATAAACTCACTGATGCAGGACGACAGTGATATACTAAACAATATGCCACTGGTCATGCTGTCCGTTCCCATTTCACACAGCTGAACACTGGCATCCTGTATCACCTACCCTTAATTGAGGAGGTAGTCACAAACACCATACCAGAGGACGTGGCTTTAGAAATTCAGGAAGACGTGAAAACAGATGAAATCGTAGTCGCTATCAGTGGGAGCCACCAATAAGTACCCAGTGCGTGACGGCTCCACCTCGAATGTTATAGGTGTTTTACCTAACTGTTGTTCCCTTGTTCGACGTCCACGTGTTATGAACTGTTGTTCGAAACAATGACAATCCCAATCATATTCCTTGATGGGCTCATTATTCCAGTTTGTAAACACCATGCGTGATTGTGGATCTGTGATTACTGATCCATCACTATAGTCAAGTGTGAATGAAAATTTTCACCTGTTTGTTGGTGTCATGACAGAATAAGTTAATACTATACGTCACATCCGCTGGTCAGACTTCCCTGGGCGGTAACAACAATATTCATTTGGCCTTTTGGCGATACAAAGATATGATCGCATTCACCAGGTCACGACATCTGTCTAGTATACTGGCATTGCTTGGCTTGTGACGCATTCGACCATGTCGATCATATCATTTTGATGATGGTCCTCGAGCACATGGGTTTTCTGACTCATGTGGTGACACTGATAATGCGCCTCTTGAGCACCACGACTTCGATGCTACACTATAACGGACTCCTCAGCGTGCTTATCGCGATCGAGTGCTCCGTCTGATATGGTGGCCCACTTTGCCTGATTCTGTATGCCTTGACATTAGAACCCCTACTCTAGGGACTTCACCAGCGCCTGCTGAACCTGTCATTGCACAGGCACCACATCTGTTGTACAGACTATGCTGACGATCTCGTTCTCTACCAGCACAGTGAAGATGATGTATGTACGACTCTGGCATAGGTGGCGACGTATAGTGAGGCTTTTGGCAGTTTTCTTACTGTTTCCAAATCGCAGGTTCTGCTCATTGGAGAGAGCCTACCTGAGAGATGTGTCGCTCCCTTAAGTGTGGTCATCACCGTCCTCTGCTTGGGCAATTATTTTACTTACAGCCTTTGACGTTCGGCGATAACAAAAAGCAGACGTCACCTCCAAACCATCAGGGCTGATCTCCTAGATCACCATCTTCGTTCCCTCGACACTGTACGGCGTGCACGATACGCAAATATCTACTTCACCTATCGTATTCCTCAACTGGTAAAAGTGTCCAAAGTCCCGATTACTCTAGCCCATATATGCTGATGGCGATGGTATCGTTTGTCTGTACTGGGATGTTATTCTAATTTCAATGTGACTCCACTGACCCCCAACGGAGCGTGGTGGGGTTGGCCCATTTCACGTGCCGGACAGAGCTATGGCACTTTTTATTAGCTCACAATTTAGTGTCGGGCTCTGTTACTTGATGAGCCTCACTGAACTGCTTTCACTTGAACATGCACCGGTCTCCATTCAGCCCCAGTCATATCATCAGGCATTGGTTCAAATGGCTCTGAGCACTATGGGACTCAACTGCTGAGGTCATTAGTCCCCTAGAACTTAGAACTAATTAAACCTAACTAACCGAAGGACATCACAAACATCCATGCCCGAGGCAGGATTCGAACCTGCGACCGTAGGGGTCTTGCGGTTCCAGACTGCAGCGCCTTTAACCGCACGGCCACTTCGGCCGCCGCAATCAGGCATTCCACCCTCTTTTATAACTTCTGACATTTCCTCCTGGAATTAAGTTACATCCACCACTCCACACCACGAATACTCCAAACAAAGATTGTACATGACGCATTACGAATGCATGGGCTCACCAGTCACACGAACACAAGTTTCCCCAGGACTATGGTGACGAGTACGGAAAGCTGTGCTTGCAGGCTCTCTCGACACTAGCTTCCAATCCTCCTGGTGTATCAACGAGTTTCGTTTGCATCCCTTCTGCCTCACTGACACACCATTCTGTGTTCACTATGGTGTGGACGATACAGACGCCCACCGATTCTCATTTGGTCCGTCGTCTGACGTCTGGAGGCTCACGCAGTGTATCTTGGCTTTCCTTAACTGACAGACATCTGCTAAGATCACTTTCAGGACGCTTTTATTCCAGGACGTGAATCATTACCTTCCAATGAAAACTGTCTCTGTGAAATGGATCTTTCGTTACCAGCCTTCCATCTGGAACGGCCAAGGCATGAGATACTGATGTTTATTTTGCCGAAATGATGCTGTAGTCGGACTACAAGCTGAATCTCCATAAAAATTTATAGAAGACACGATTCGATGTTGCATCATCACAATGTGCGAGTGACTCCCGGAAATTCGGTACACAAAAAAAAGACCCTACACCACTCCTTTCATTTTCGTCGTTCCCCTTTGTGTTCTCTGCCAATAATTTCTTCCTTTCCTACCCTCCTTTTAGTAATAGGTTAGTTGCTTTGGAATAGCCAGAAGTAGGCGCCAGCGCCTGAAGAGGAGCAAATCTTTTTTATTTTTTTAGGACGCAAGTAGCGTTGGCAAGTAGATTTCGGTTTTTTAGTTCCCTCTCTCGTCCAGCGGTAATAACTAAACAATAGTGCTAAAGAAATTTGGCGCAATGGGTACCACGTTCGTCTTTTCTTCACATTTTTACATTAACGTGGCCTTGAGTTTCTTCGGCGACAGTTTTTATTTTCTTTGTCAACTGTATACAATATATCTACGATATTTTTGTATATGTTATTTGCTGAGCAGCAGTGTTTAAGTCCAGAACTTTCGAAATAGGATAACTAAAAAAAAGCCACGCCTTCTTCACGCGTAGACGTTCTAGGGTTCGATTCCGAGTGGAAACACTTTTTCTCCCTATTTAAGATTTCTCTTTTGTGGACGACCTCATGTATGTACCTGTTGCACCTTCAATTGTTTGCGTTGGACGAGTTCGAAATAATTTCTTTGTGCGTGTACTGCGTAGATTTAATTGATTTGAAAGGGTTCCGCCATTTCTTTAATTATCCTTGACCGGCTTGCTCCGTTTAATTCTGTTCATTACTTTCCATGGTAAAGCTGGACTTCATTGTACTTTTATGCAACGGCCCATTAACTATCTAACACACTAGTGGACCAAATCACAATGTAAACTGATACTGAAATTACAAACGGAAAGGGTAATGCAGGAATGGCAAGCTACCAATGGAACACCAAGTACAGCTGACGGAACATGTACCTCTTCCTTCAACGATCATTAATCTATTCTTTGCTTTCCTATGCTTTTAGGCTGGCTTGTCCAAACAGTAATTATTCTGTGCAGTGAAAGAAAAGTTCTTTTTTAAAAATGCACATTTATTTCCCCTGTGGACAATGAGAAAGTATTTTAACTGACCAGTATAGTCACGTCCACTGAAGGTGACAATATCTTTCACTAAATTTAAATTGGTCACCTATCACATAAAGGACATCATCACTGGGCATGATCTGGTTACCACATTCATCATTATAACAGACATGGCGTCTCACAAACACTCTCATGCTAGTAGTACCACAGTGGGCGTGCACCTAGAACTACATAACAACATGTCCAACTTAAACAAGACTAATGTCTCTTGGTACCACTATGAGGCAATCTAACCAAACACCGACACACTGTCTGGCCGACCACAGCTTCTGATAACCCACAAGCCGGTGGGCGACAAATAGTTGGATGAACTTAGTTTGTCAATTAACGTTTAATCGTTTATTAATCATCAGCGTACAGTAAACGTGGTGCATAATTAGTCGCCAGAGGGCTACATGTCTGACTATCATACAAAGAGAGTGAGTTGAAAGCTGTCAAAATTCAAAAAAAAAAAATCATTTGAATGATTTATTTCCATCCATACTTCAAATTACCTTATAACAGGCACTTCAAACAAGAGATAATTTTAATAATAACACGATTAGCATCGAGCATATATCTGCACACAAATGGTGGGAACACACCGTCGCAAAAACGTTACCAGGAATGACAACAAGTGTAAAATCCTTATGTAAAATGGTGACAGCTTTACTCATATTCTTTGCACCAAACATTTAATGGAGATGAGCTCACTCAGATAGCTAATTAGAACTTCGTTAGTCCACAACACATCCAAATGGTGGTTACAGTGGGCAGGTGGGGAGGGGGCGGGGGGAGTAGGGAGTGGTTCATTTTGATTACAAATAAATCACTAAAACTGCCAGCCAGAATTATTATAGCCTCCATAATTTGAAATGAACAAACATTAAGGGTAGTGAGGTATTTCAGAAACACTTATTTTGGGACTAGTTAATCGAGCAAACAGCGAATGACTGGAACATGTGGCTGAAGACTAATTTCAAGGAAATCAACGTTAAATCCGTAAAATCTCTAGACAAAAGTGACACAGCCTCATTAACATAAAATTACACAAACTTTTACAGTAAGAAAAGCCACCGGAAACAATAATCTGGACATAATAAAACGGAAATACTACAAAAGGCAGGAAAAAATCGCTTAGTCCCACATACAAGGACGTGGGCCTAATTTTCACAGCAAATGGCCAGAACGATACCATACGAACAATGTTATGAGATCTTACACTTCATTCTACACATAAAGCCGCACTGTAACAGGAGCGCGAACTGATCGCTCATACTCGACCTAGATAGTCACGACTAAGTCCCCTCTTTGTCATTTAATGTAACAAAATAAGAATAATAACTTCCTCTACAGTTCTCTGATTAAAGTGATGCCGAACGACAACTAACTAGAGTTTTCCGTCAGTAAACAGCACATTCTAATACCTTTCTTTAGTCTTCTTTCTGAGGAGCGCTAATGGATCGTACACATACTTTGGCAGCCAGTCCAGCTACTGTACTATGGAGCAGCCGCTGAGACAACGGTTGCTCATTAAGTTTCGGTGGACGTAGTAGGTTCTCATCCCCTGTGACCAAACTGACTTTGCGCGACCTATTGACTCCCTTATCTTTTGTGCAAACTTGGCTTTGCTGAATTAACCACATAGGTTAGGTTCGTACTAGTTCACCCTACTCCCAATATCTGTGGTTACCTCTAAGCTTTCCGGTATTTATCCCATTGTTACCCCAATACATTGAAACAGACGCAAAGAGGAATGGAGACTGATGGAAGAAAAAAGGAAACGACGTATTATATAAACACAAATGGGTTCGCCTCTACGTACATTAGGGATAATGTATAAATATAACAAGGACAAAAAAATGGCTCTGAGCACTATGGGGCTTAACATCTGAGGTCATCAGTCCCCTAACTAGCCTAAGGACGTCACACACATCCATGCCCGAGGCAGGATTCGAACCTGCAACCGTAGTGGTCGCGCAGATCCACACTGAAGCGCCTAGAACCGCTCGGCTACACCGGCCCGATAACGAGGACATTATCATTCAGTATTATTTAAGGAGATCAAACTAGGATCGTGCGAAAGCAGTTCATGGAGTGGGTCTAACAGCTCTGCTTCAGATTTTTGCACTAAAATAAGTACCTCGATGTAAGAGGTGATGACCAGTTTTTCGGATGGGGACGTAAAGTCCTTCACCTGTATATCCATAATGTACTTCACCCATTCCTTTCCCTTCATTCAGCAGCCATTCGTAACAATGCAACGCTGCGATACAGCGGCTCTGGCCACAATCATCCACAACGTTCAAACGCACTGCTGCTCGTGACGCTAACAAAAGGTAATCGGTTAAGGAAATCAGGGTGTAATTTTCTCATTGTCAAGAAATTTTCTCATTCTCAGGATATGTACTGTTCTTTTATGTAGGTCGGCTCATATTTACCATTATACACTACTGGCCATAAAAATTGCTACACCACGAAGTTGACGTGCTACAGACTCGTAATTTAACCGACAGGAAGAAGATGCTGTGATAAGCAAATAATTAGCTTTTCAGAGCATTCACAAAAGGTGCTGACATGAGGAAAGTTTCCAACCGATTTCTCATACACAAACAGCAGTTGACCGGCGTTGCCTGGTGAAATGTTGTTGTGATGCCTCGTGTAAGGAGGAGAAATGCTTACCATCACGTTTCCGACTTTGATGAAGGTCGGATTGTAGCCTATCGTATCGCGACATTGCTGCTCGCATTGGTCGAGATCCGATGACTGTTAGCAGAATATGGGATAGGTGGGTTCAGGAGGGTAATACGGAACGCCGTGCTGGATCCCAACGGCCTCGTATCACTAGCAGTCGAGATGACAGGCATCTTATCGTCATGGCTGTAACGGATCGTGCAGCCACGGTTCGATCCCTGAGTCAACAGATGGGGACCTTTGCAAGACAACAACCATCTGCACCAACAGTTCGACGACGTTTGCAGCAGCATGGACTATTAATTCAGAGACCATGGCTGCGGTTACCCTCGACGCTGCATCACAGACAGGAGCGCCTGCGATGGTGTACTCAACGACGAAACTGGGTGCACGAATGGCAAAACGTCATTTTTTCGGATGAATCCAGGTTCTGTTTACAGCATCAAGATGGTCGCATCAGTGTTTGGCGACATCGCGGTGAACGCGCGTTGGGAGCGTGCATTCATCATCGCCATAGTGGCGTATCACCCAGCGTGATGGTATGGGGTGCCATTGGTTACACGTCTCGGTCACCTCTTGTTCGAAATGACTGCACTTCGAACAGTGGACGTTACATTTCAGATGTGTTACGACCCGTGGCTCTACCCTTCATTCGATCCCTGCGAAACCCTGCATTTCAACAGGATAATGCAGGATCGCATCTTGCAAGTCCTGTATGGGCCTTTCTGGATACAGAACATGTTCGACTGCTGTCCTGGCCAGCACATTCTCCAGATCTCTCACCAACTGAAAACGTCTGGTCAATGGTGGCCGAGCAATACGCCAGTGAATATTGTTGATGAACTGTGGTATCGTGTTGAAGCTACATGGGCAGGTGTACCTGTACACGCCATCCAAGCTCTGTTTGACTCAATGCCCATGCGTATCAAGGCCATTATTACGGTAAGAGGTGGTTGTTGTGGGTACTGATTTCTCAGGATGTATGCACCCAAATTGCGTGAAAATGTAATCACATGTCAGTTCTACTATAATATATTTGTTCAATGAATACCCGTTTATCATCTGCATTTCTTCTTCGTGTAGCAATTTTAATGGCCTGTAGTGTAGCATTTCACGTCGTTTGAGAACGAATTCTAAGAATGAGAATTAGGAAGGAGGATTACGATTTCACGTCTCATAACGGTGAGATCTTTAGAGATGGATCTTGGCCTTAAATACTACAGGGATAAGGAAGGATGTAGGCTGTGTCTGTTTCGAGGCATCACCTGGAAAATCATCTCAGTTATTTAATGAAAACCGAAAAAGAACTAAATGTGAACTCGACTCGTCTCTAATGTGAGACCCATTCGCTCAAACACAGATCCATCATCCATGGCTCAAGGTGAGCTGTTCAGCTGGACTTCGCCAAATTTTCACAAACTATTTAAAACTAAAATTATTCAGTGTAATTTACAACCGCAGAATATTAATTATAATCATCAGTAGAGCTTGGTGTACATGCTATATAAGAGAGGTCAGAAATGATGTATACAAAATTTTACAGTGTTTGGAGAAAACAAAAAACACGTTTTTATGTGACAATAACGTTACAGGTGCACCGTCTGACTGCTAGGGATCCATGTAGGAACGATGCTAGTGAGGTTCAGAGACAGTGTTCAAATTGCCGCGTGATGAATACTGTTTTAGATATGCCGCTGAAAAAATCGTCCATTTACGTTAACGTACAACTGGCATCAGCAAGCTAACAATTGCCCAGTATGCTTAGAACAACCACATAAGTTAATGCAGCTTCAGCCAAAAGGACAACCATGGACTCCTATCAGGAAGACAGTCCAGCTGTGAAATTTTGAAACCAAGAGGGTCTTCCTTTTTTATCTCTTTTAAACACTCTAAAATTATATACGTATGTAGTTTCTGTGCACCTTATATGCATTCCTCGAATTTCCACTATAAAGCAGGACATTATTTCAGTACAGGTGTTCACTGTAAATTGGAACATCATTTAAAACGTGGATGACGAATAAGGATCAAATGGTTCAAATGGCTCTGAGCACTATGGGACTTAACTTCTGAGGTCATCAGTCCCCTAGAACTTAGAAGTACTTATACCTAACTAACCTAAGGATATCACACACATCCACGCCCTACGCAGGATTCGAACCTGCGACGGTAGCGGTCGCGCGGTTCCAGACTGTAGCGCCTAGAACCGCTCGTCCATTCCGGCCGGCTGACGAATAAGGAATTCAGTGCTTACCTCAATATTTGCGTCCAACAGTTGGCTCATAATACCGAACAGGAACAAGGATTTCACTGACAATATAATTAACTTTTAAACTCATAACTGGGACAACAGCGATCTCTTAGGTAATTTAACGAAAAAACTGAGTCTACGTCGCAAATGGTGTTCATTTTGTTGGTGTCCAGTTCCAATCATAAATAGACCGTCCTTAGACCAATATGTATCTCCACTTGTGATGTGTGGAGTTGATGCGTGCAGTCGATGTACCTGCTAAAATGCACATGCCGAATACTGCTGTGTGTAAAGAGTATGTTGAAAGCTTATGGGGAAGCAGATTTCGTAGATACAAATCTTATCAGCCAGAGCGACTGACAACTTATTATGTAGTATACTCACAGATCTAGTCAAGGTTTGTAGGTTCTTCCTAACAAGAATCGCCACCTCATCAACGCAATATGTAAGCACTTTGCGAGACCCTTCTCTTTTATTGTGGTTTTACTTTGTGATCTGACCGACCTAATTTCGGTAGTGAATCTGTGTTTAGGTCGCAGTGCTAATTAGTGAAGTTACGTAACTCGTCCTGAATAACGCGACCGGGTGTAAACGGCCCTACCCACTGTGCTCCGAGTGGGGACTCTTTGAATCTTTGTTATTCTTTACTGTGACACGTGATTTACTATCTACGAAGGTAAAGTCATGGAATACAACATGCAGAACTTAAACAACGTTAAAGTTTACGAGGCTTGGATATTTATTATCCACAATCTCATCTCAAATTATATATAACAGTTTACATTAACAATCGCCACTCTTGGTATGCAAGATCCACAGAGGAGTAATTATATCAAGCTAGGTGTGTTACCATGGCCAACGATCTTGCCGCTGTGGTAACACCGGTTCCCGTCAGATCACCGAAATTAAGCGCTGTCGGGCTGGACTAGCACTTGGATGGGTGACCATTCGGTCTGCCGAGCACTGTTGGCAAGTGGGTTACACACTCAGCCCTTGCGAGGCAAAGTGAGGAGCTACTTGATAGAGAAGTAGCTGCTCCGGTCTCGGAAACTGACATACGGCCGGGAGAGTGGTGTGCATAACACATGCCCCTCCATATCCGCATCTAGTGACACCTGTGGTCTGGGGATGACACGGCGGCCTGTCGGTACCTTTGGGCCTTCACGGCCTTTTCGGGAGAGGAGGTATGTCACCATGCTTTCATAGAAACAGAAACTCGTATAGCAGGTAAGCAGTGATTGCATGGAAAGGAAATGACAGCCTGTGAGAATAACTTTCTGAACGGGGCAGAGCAACTGTCCTGTAGGCCACTGCTTCTATCCAAACGAACGAATTGTTGTGTCTCTCTATCCATGACACACTGCTGCAGAAATTTAATCTTTCTGATATCGAACTGTAGTAACTCATGGTGGCTCTCTGTCACTGCCGGGCGTATGTGTGGTCCACTGACATGTTCCGACTCTGAATGATGCTTACTCGATTGCCAGATCCAGCTTTCAAGTAATTTTTACTTATTCTCCTCCTCGATTCCCAGTTCCCGAAAGTACTTGCTCGCCCCTTCGATTCCAAATCCTGAACAAGACTGCTTCTAAAAGATGCATTCATGTGCACTGGGTTGCAGGTATTTCGCGACCATCTCTAATCAGAAAGTCAAACTCAGGTCGGACGTCACAACCGCCTACCGATGGCAAGGCTTGTTATTCACGCCAGTGCTATTTCGGCCTCACATGACAACAAAAGAAGGAAATAGATTCTGTTCTTTTAGCATTGACACAGAGCCATCCCACTCCCCCCCCCCCCTACTCAAACACACACACACACACACACACACACACACACACACACACACACACACACATACACGCACAAAAACACACACACACACAATAACGACACCGACGGTGGTGTTTTTTCATCAGCTTTTAAAGATTTTATCTACATCCGGAATCTGTGCTCTTGTTTGCAGATTCTTGAACCAAGTGTTAGCTACGATTGAATTATGTTCTGTGAAAAATTGTACCATGAGGCTTCCTCTTTCATTCATTTCCGCCGTCCCATATTCAGGTACTACTACTCCTCGTGTTCCCTTTCCAACTGTCGAATTTCAATCTCCGATCACTGTTAAATTTGCATTTCCCTTAACTATCTGAATAATTTCTTTTATCTGACCACACATTTCTTTAGTTTATTCATCGTCTGCGAAGCTAGTTGTCATATAAATTTGTACTACTTTGGTGGGTGGGGGGTTTCGGGTCTATCTTGGTTACAGTAATGTGTTCCCTATGCTGTTCATAGTAGCTTACCCGTATTCCTATTTTCTTATTCATTATTGAACCTACTTCTGTATTACCTCTTTTACATTTTATATTTATAACCCTGTATTCACCTGACAAGAAGTGCTGTTACTCCTGTCACTGAACTTCACTAACTCCCACCATGTCTAACTTTAACCTTTCCATTTCCCTTCCAAAATTTTCTAACCTACCTCCCGATTACGGGATCTGACATTCCTCGTTCCGATCTGTAGAACTCAAGTTTTGTTTCTTCTGATAACGACATCCTCCTGCGTACTCCTTGCCCAAAGAGCCGAACTGGGGACTATTTTATCTCCGGAATATATTACCTAACAGGATACAGTCATCATTTAAAGATACAGTAGAGCTGCATGCACCCAGGAAAAATTAAAGCTGTAGTTTCTCCTTGCTTTCAGCCGTTCGCAGTACCAGCATGTTACAAGGGCAGATCAGCCAATCATCCAGACTATTGCCCCTGCAACTACTGAAAAAGCTGCTGCTATTCTTCAGGAACCACACGTTTGTCTGGCCTCTCAACAGATACCCCTCCAGTACCTATGCATTTACGATACGGCGATCTGTATCACTGAGGTACACAAGCCTGACCGCCAGCGGGAAGGTTTATTGTTCATGAAAGTAAAGTCTAGTGTACTATATTAATTCTTGCTGAATGAATATTTCACTCTGTTGTTAAGTGCGTGCCTGTGGAAACTTGGTGACAGATTTAAACCTTGCGCCGGATAGACCCTTGAAGCTGGATCTATTCCTTTTGCAGGTGGTACTGATATGGACTGTGCTACCAAGGCACTAATCTGACCCACAGTCACAGGTTTCACATTCACACTGCATGATGTATGCTGAGGTGATAGAGGCCAGCCGGCCGGTATGGCCGAGCGGTTCTAGGCGTTTAAGTCTGGAACCGCGCGACCGCTACGGTCGCAGGTTCGAATCCAGCCTCGGGCATGGATGTGTGTGACGTCCATAGGTTAGTTAGGTTTAAGTAGTTCTAAGTTCTAGGGGACTGAAGACCTCCAGTGTTGAGTCCCACAGTGCTCAGAGCCATTTGAACCATTTGATAGAGGCCAAGGAAAAGCGATATGCACATTTACAGATAGCGATAATGTCATGTACACTAGATATAAAAGGTCAGCGCATTAGCGAAGCTGCAACTTGTACATAGGTGATTCATGTGAAAAGGTGTCGAACGTGATTATATCCGTACGAGGGGAATTTTGAATGTTGAGTGGCTGTTGGAGCTAGACACGTGGGACACGTCATTTCGGTAATAGCTAGGGAATTCAATATTCTGAGATCCACAGTATCAAGAGTGTGCTGAGAATACCAAACTTAAGGCGTTACCTCTCACCACAGGCAGTGCAGTGGTCGATGGGCTTAACTTAACGACTGAGAGTAGTGTAATCTGCGTAGAGTTCTTAGTGCTAATAGACAAGCAACACTGTGTGAAATAACCATAGAAATCAATGTGGGACGCATCATCAACTTATCCATTAGGACAGTGTTCTGAACTTTGGCGTTGATGGGATATGGAAGCAAAGGCCGACACAAAGGCCTCTGCCTACAGCGTCTCCCCTGGGCTTGTGACCACATCGGTTGGGTCCTAGGCGGCTGGAAACCCGTGGGCTGGTCAGATGAGTGCCTATTTCAGGTGGTAAGACTTGGTGGTAGTGTTCCAGCGTGGCACAGACCCCACGAAGTCATGCACCCAAGTGGTCAACTTGGCACTGTGCAGGCTTGTGGTGGCTCCATGTTAGGGTGGACTGTGTTTACGAGGAGTGGATTCAGTCCTCTTGTACAACTGAGCCTATTATAGACTGTAAACGATTATGTTCAGCTACCTGGAAACCATATGCAGCCATTCATAGATTTCATGTTCCAAAGCAATGATGGAATTTCTGTGGATGGCAATGCGCTATGTGACTGAGCCTCAGTTGTTAGCAGTTGGTTTGTAGAACATGAATACTGTCAAACACCTTTAGGACATAAAGGAGAGATCAGTTCAAGGACATTTACAATAATGGACGTCAATAGAGGCACTGTGCTGGCATAAGCTGTTGCCAGCACACCAGTCGGCAAAGAGGTTGCAAGAAGATCAATAAAAGGCACTAAAGCAAGTGCGCTTGGCAGGAGAGAGGCCAAAGAAAGACTTGCATGAAACGTGTCGCCAACACCCTCTCGGCCGCCAGTTTTAGCTCGCCATGGTGAAGTGGAGGGCTCAGTTGAGTCATCAGTCACAGATCAGTCACTGGCAGTCGCCGACAGTCGCAGTCGAAATCAGGGTCTCCATCTGAGGCAGCACATAACGACAAGAGTAGTATATATAGCAGGACTTGTACTTCACCAGCAGGGAGGCTACCATGGACTGTTACAGGAAGAGATTGTATCACAGCACATGGACTAGCTTAAAGATAAGTAGCTTTCAGTTCTGATAAAGAAATAACCTTGCTAATACACACGTGCAGTTGTGTTATAGAAAGAGGATACTGCACGCCAAACAACATATCATCCTTGCTTCCCGCGGTACAAGACTCTACAGTGGTAGCGATGACCCAAGTGGTAGTTGTTGTTTTTTGTGGTCTTCAGTCCTCAGACTGGTTTGACGCAGCTCTCCATCCTACTCTATCCTGTGGAAGGTTCTTCATCTCCCAGTACTTATTGCAACCTACATCCTTCTGAATCTGCTTAGTGTATTCATCTCTTGGTCTCCCTCTACGATTTTTGCTCTCCACGCTGCCCACAAACAGTAAAATGGTGATCCGTTGATGCCTCAGAACATGTCCTACCAACCGATCCCGTCTTCTAGTCAAGCTGTGCCACAAACTCTTCCCCAATTTTGTTCAATACCTCGTCATTAGTTATGTGATCTACCCATCTAATCTTCATCATTCTTCTGTAGCACCACATTTCGAAAGCTTCTATTCTCTTCTTGTCCAAATTATGTATCGCCCATGTTTCACTTCATTACAGGGCTACACTCCATACAAATGCTTTCAGTAACGACTTCCTGACACTTAAATCTATACACGATGTTAACAAATTCTTCTCTTCAGAGACGCTTTCCTTGCCATTGCCAGTTTACATTTTATATCTTCTCTACTTCGACCATCATCAGTTATTTTGCTCCCCAAATAGCAATACTGCTTCACTGCTTTAAGTGCCTCACTCCGTAATCTAATTCCCTCAGCATCACTCGACTTAATTCGACTATATTCCATTATTCTCGTTTTGCTTTCGTTGACACTGTCCATTCCGTTCAACTGTTCTTCCAAGTCCTTTGCTGTCTCTGACAGAATTACAATGTCATCAGCGAACCTCAAAGCATTTTATTTCTTCTCCATGGATTTCAGTACCTACTCCGAATTTTTCTTTTGTTTCCTTTACTGCTTGTTCAATATACAAATTGAATAAGATCGGGGAAAGGCTACAACCCTGTCTCACTCCCTTCCCAACCACTGCTTCCCGGCCATCCTGATTTAGGTTTTTCCGTGATTTCCCTAGATCACTCCAGGCAAATGCCGGGATGGTTCCTTTGAAAGTGCACGGCCAACTTCCTTCCCCACCCTTCCCTAATCCGAGCTTGTGCTCCGTCTCTAATGACCTCATTGTCGACGGGACGTTAATCACCAATATCCTCCTCCTCCACTGCTTCCCTTTCAAGCTCCTCGACTCTTATAACTGCCATCTGGTTTCTGTACAGTGGCAGCATGGCTCAGTATTTCTGAGGGACTTTCAGCGGCTTGTTTAGTCCATACCAGGACAAATTGATGCATTTCGCTGTGCAAAAGGTGGTCCGAAACAACACTAGGAGGTGTCCCACAACTTTTGTCACCTCAGCTAAGGAGTAGACAACTGCCATCTCAGGATTAATGTTTACGATAGTAAATAAGCCATATCTCGATGTGGAACCGACCTGAGGAGATCTCTGAGCCTCGTACAAACAACAAGAGGCGCAGTGTACCCTGGACAGCGGCAGGTCTTCCGACCGCCGACTGCCCGGCGCCAGCCGTGACTTAACGCGGTGTTGCCGACGACGCGTGGAGGCGTCGGAGCGGCGCAAGCCGTCGAGTCCGACCCCACTTAAACGCTGCAAGTGTAAGGGCGGCCCTCCAGCCTCCCTCGGCGCTTTTTGCGAGGTCTCGGGAGAGAGTAAGGACGCGCCGACGACCGGTGTATATTTTAATTTGGCGGCCCTCATCGCGCTAATGCAGGTTAACTCCTCCCGGGAGCGGCGCTTAGTTAGGGCCGACTCGGGCCCTTAACGCCACTTCGCTTTACCTCCCTTCCCCCCCCCCCCCCTCCAGCAGCCTACTCCAGCCGCTCGCCCCAGGCCCCCGTGCCCAGACGCTGTTCTCAGGCGCGCGCTCGGCACTTCGCCACTGCTCTGTCCTGGCCCCGGGCGGTGGGCCGCGCCCGCCTTGCATTTATCACTTAAATTAGCTGCTGCCGCCTCTTCCTCGCCATTTCTTTCTGCCATTCTTCGTTAGGCTCAGAGAGGCGACGCGAATGGTACTCCTCCCCTCCACGCCGTGAGGACCCTCGCTCTCCTCACAGTCTCTGTTCTAACGTAAAATGATTATTATTTTCTTGTAGGCCTGCAGACAGGCCACAGACGTTTGTTGTCGGCAGTGTGTCACTCTCGCCATCTTTCGTGGTGAAATGATGTTATTTTCCGTCTAACGAAAACCACACTGTCGGCGTCGTGGGAGTATTTTATTCATGCATTCATTTTTCCATGTAGTCACAATTCCAAAACATTTAAAAATAAATACAGCCAAAAAGAAAAAAAATGATTAAACACTTACAAGAAATATGAAAGAAAGTGAGAAGAAGAAGAAATTCATCACCAGGTGTAGAAGTATGAAAACGGAACTTGGCTGCAATGATTACACGTGTGTTGTCTGAAACTGACAAACAATATTTTATTCAAAATAATCTCCATTTATATTTAAATTTTCTCCCACCTCTCCGGCAGGCTATGAATGCCAAGGAAAAAAAAACTTTCTTCTTTTGCAGCGAACAAGTCAGCGAGTAATTATCGAACATTTTCCTCCCAACTGAAGCTTTGTTCAGCGAGAGCGTGTCGCAGGTGTCGCAGTGACGCAAACAGACGATACTCGAACGGAGCCAAGTCTGGAGAATAGGACGCATGCCCCAGTATTTCCCAACTGAACGCTTCGATCATTTCTCTGACCCGGTTTTCAGTATGTGATGGGGCGTTATCATGGAGAAATATGACTGTCTTGCCTTCTTCCATATTCCGGTCGTTTTTCACTCAATGCTCGATTTAAATCTATCATTTGCTGTTGGTAGCGATCATTGCCAACGGCTTCGCCAGATTTTAGCAGCTCATAACAGATGACACCATTCTGATCCAACCAAACACATAACATTGTCTTCTTTCCATAGTGATTTTCTCTTGCAGTGGATGTCGATGGTTTGCCTGGTTTCGCCCATGATTCACCACGCTTTGGATTCTCAAAATACATCCATTTTTCATCAGCTGTCACTATACGATGGAGTAGCGACTTTCTTTGCTATCTGGCAAGCAACATTTCCCAAGTGGTCTTTCGGTATGCTTTCTGTCTTTCATGCAGTTCATGCGGAACCCATTTTCCGTCTTTCTGCACCTTTCTCATAGCTTTCAACAAAAGAGAAACGGCTTTTTGCGTCACATTCAATTGTTCCATGAGTTCCTGTTCAGTTTGAGCATCACATTCATCCAATAAGGCCTGAAGTTTGTTGTCTTCGAGTTTTTTCGGTGGTTCCCCGCGCTCGTAGATTTTTAGTCATAATTTCAGTCGCCCCACTCCCCTCTAGATTTCCTCCAACGACAACAACATAAACACATACAGAAACAATCTGAAAAGCTTGTAAGGGTATTTCTGGATTGGCTGCATTGAGAAACAGTTCGATACGTTGTGCCGTTTCGGTGTTAATTAGCATTGAATTTAGCCAGTTACCCTTTGCACTCGATAATTCAATCTGCTCGCCAGATACAAGTAGTTTCAGTTGTCCTCATAGCGTAAATGATGGGCGCAAGAGACTGGTCAGCCTTTGCCTCAAGTTCGATTCTTGCTACCTCCTCATGTCCAATTTTTGTATCGCTTACTTGTTACTTTTTAGGAAGTCATACAGTGAACACGTTTGGCCACACTATCTCCGGCGGGGAGCTTTAATTTCCTTCTTCAACGCGCTGACTGGTTAACTTCAGTGCTAATTAACCAATTATTTCTCAGCACAACCTATCCTCCAACAATCTTACAAGATTTTCTGAATGTTTCTGACCGCCCTTACACATCATATTTTGAGTATTTTGACCCTAAAGCTACGAACCTTACAAATTACTAATAACGAGTAAATTTACTGCTATTCCGCAACACCGAGAAAACCAGAATTGACTACTCTCTATACCATTTTTGTCCTACAGAAAGCACACGAAAATACTCGCGAAGGTGTCTCAATGGACGAGGGTCTCATAGAGTTCACGAAAAGTGTCGAAATCAAAAGAAAATTTAGTAACAAACCGTTCCCTGAATTTTGGGCAATGTGGATTTATGAGTTTTCTGCAATGAAGAAAAGGGCATTTTAAATACTGTTAACATTTTCAACATCTTCCCTTTGCCATACCGAATTGTCTACGGTGGCTGCTTTGAATAAAAAATATAAAACTCTGCTAAACACAGAAAAAGAATTAAGAGTTCTACTTCTAATACTGAACCCGTCTTCGATGAACTTTGTTCTCTAAGGCCAAAGGAAGTCACTAATACCCGCAAAACTTGTTTTTAATGTAATATTGTAAAGTTAATTATTAAATTCATTGTGCAACGCTGATACAGACCTATGCATAAGAAAATGATATTAATATATAAGTGAATTTCAATTACTATTGTGTCAGAATTTCTTTCTTTCCTTTCACTTTACTGATCAGTTTATAAAAACATTTTGTTATTCTTTCCGATTAGATCGTGCACCCTAGGGAAGCGCGCCCACAGTTTGAGAATCGCAGCAAGACGCTGTACATGCATGGGAGCACTTCAGAGCAGTTTGTCAGTTATTTTATAATTCATTTCTAATAACCTAACACTTTACAATCTTTCTCTTAGGTATACAGCGATCAATGCTGGGATGGTTCCCTTAAAAAGGACGTGGATCATTTCGTTCCCTATCCCTCCCTTGTGCTGTGTCTTTTATAACATCACAGTTGCCATGACGTTACTTCTAATCTTCATTCCTTTTTTAGAGATGCCACTTGTAATGGTACTTGAATTACGTAACCATTATGGTACCTCACCTGAACCTTTCAATACCAGTAATATTCTACAGTATTTCTGTTAACTACTTAACATATTTCTGAGACAACATTCAGATTTGATTTCACTTTTGATACATCGATATGTTTATATTGCAATAATATTATTCTTATTACTCTTATGTGTATTCTTTCTTTTGTCACTGTGAACTTTGACGTACTTGTAACTCGCTTTCCCCACAACATTTTCTGTGCAATTGTTCCAATTTAAGTTCAAAATGGTTCAAATGACTCTCAGCACTATCGGACTTAATATCTGCGGTCATCAGTCCCCTAGAACTTAGAACTACTTAAACCTAACTAATCTAGGGACATCACAAACATCCAAGCCCGAGGCAGGATTCGAACCTGCGGCCGTAGCTCCAATTTAGGTTGTTCAAAATTTAGTTTATTAGCTAGTACATTGAATGGACAACCTTAAGATTTGCCAGATTTATTCTTCAGCAGATGCTACTTAGAATTATTTTGGTACTCATGTAGAAGATTTTTCTTATCATGTAGATATCTGTAAATCATTTTGCAATCAATTTTGATCTTATGATGATTTACCACTGTAAATAACAGTATCATCTGCATACTAGCTAAAATTACTGCTCAAATTGTCTTGCAGATCACTATCACAGATTACGAACAGCTGAGGTCCATTATCATTTCCATGGGGAACTCCAGATATCACATTTGTTTTACTCGATAACAGCCTGTCAATTACACGAAATGCTTTCTTCCTGAGAGATAATACGAATCTAGACGCAGAGCTGAGACGGTACTCCACATACACGCGATTTGGTTACATGTCACTTGTGAGGAATGATATCATAAACTTTCAGGAAATCTAGAAGTATGTATTCAAAGTGACAACCGCTGTTGATAGTACTCATTACGTCGTGTGGCTAATGAGTTAGTTGTCTTTCAGACGAATGTCATTTTCTGAATCCGTGATGACCCTGTTTCAATAGACCGTTTCTTCGAGGTATGTGATAATTATGAAAGACACATGTGTTCCAAAATCACACTCCAATAGATGTTAACGATATCGATAAATCAATCGGTGGAGTACTTCTGTTTCCTTTTCTTGTGTATTGGTATAATAAGTGTACTTTCTAGCCTTTTGGTACGTACCTTGTTTCGAACGAGTAGTAGTATATGAGTCCTAAAAATGCAGAATTTCAAAAGCATAATCCGAAGTGAATTTAATTGGCATACAATCTGTAGCAGAAGATTTGCCATTATTAATTAACGCAAGTAACTTCCATACACTGAAGGTATCTACTTAAAATTCTTGCTAATGGCCTAGCTTACAATCGACGAAAACCTCTTTGGGTTTTCTGCTAGATTTAGAGCGCAGTTTCGTTGGACAAACTATTAAAACCACCTCTTAAGTAAGTCCACTCTAATTTTGAAACACCTTCGAACCGTTACCAATTTTACATATTTGGTTATTTTAAATCTGACATACTTTTATCATTGCTTCTGCAGCACTATTCTAATTGTTTGGCCTTCCACAGAGAATATGTTCAGGATCTCATTTATTTGCTTGGTGTAAAACTCAGAAATTGCCGTTAACACTGTTTCTTTGAAGTTGAGCCATGCTTGGGCAGCGCTTTCATAGTTTAGTGTGGAAGATTTTCTGTTAGGATGGACCAACCGAATTTTATCTGCTTTTTTTCACCTTATGGTATTCAGTCTTACTTCAAAGACATAGTGGTTGGGACGTGGTGGTTATACGTCCTCTCACTGACTCAGTTCGCTTCAAATTTTCTAAGTTATGGAATAACAACAGTTAATTAAGATAAGATACCAGTTAGAAACATGGGCTGTATGGGTGCGGATTTTTCTTTAAGAGAGAGTTATGCACTCCTCATCGTGATTCCAGACGGAGTTAACGAGATATTTGTATTTTGATGGAGTGCGATGATTAAACAGACGACGACCGCAAGCAGCCATTGTGACCTGGTCGGGTCAGGGCGCCTGGAAACGTATGTCGGGGGCTCGGGACGCAGCTTTGGAAAGTCTAGAAGGCTGGTGTAAGAATACAAAAGGAGCATGAAGTAAAAATTCGAAGCAGTTTGCAGCAGCAGACACCACTTGGGGACAAAAAGGTGGACTCATCCCTGGCTGCACACTTCAGGGGTGAAAAAAAATAGCCCATTAGAAAATTACATTATGTGACAGTTAATGTGAAACGAAAATTATTTCAAGTACTGTTAAGTAAATCTCTCCACTGGAGAACTGATGTGGGACTCTGTTGTTATTCTGGTGTTTAGTCCGACGACTGATTTGCTGCAGCTCTCTGTACTGCTCTATCCTGGGAATGCTTCATTATCTCCAAATAACTACTGTAACCAGTATCCTTCCGAATCCCTTTATAGTATTCATTTCTTGCCGCCTCCTACAATTTTTAACCACCACGCTTTCCTCCAGTACTAAACTGGTGATCCCTTGATGTCTCAGAAAGTGTCTATAAACCGATCCTTCCTTCTAGTCGGGTTGCGTCACAATTTTTTTCTCCCCAATTCTATTCAGTTCAAATGGTTCAAATGGCTCTGAGCACTATGGGACTCAACTGCTGTGGTCATCAGTCCCCTAGAACTTAGAACTACTTAAACCTAACTAACCTAAGGACATCACACACACCCATGCCCGAGGCAGGATTCGAACCTGCGACCGCAGCAGCAGCGCGGCTCCGGACTGGAGCGCCTAGAACCGCACGGCCACCGCGGCCGGCGTCAATTCTATTCAGTACCTCCTCATTAGTTACGTGATCTGCCCATATAATCTTCAGTAGCACCACATTTCGAAAGCTATTCTATTCCTGTAACTATCTGTCGTCCATGTTCCACTTCCACACATGGCTACAATCCATACAAATACTTTCATAAAAGACTTCATTACACTTAAATGTATACTCGACGTCAACCAATTTGTCTTCTTCAAAAAAGCTTTTCTTCTCATTGACGATTTACAATTTATATCCTCTCCAAATCTGCTATCATCAGTTATTTTGCTACCCAAATAGCAAAATTCATCTACTACTTTGTCTTGCTTCCTAATCTATTTCCCTCAGCATCACCTAATTTAATTAGTCTATCCTCGTTTTCTTTTGCCGATGCTCATCTTATGTCCTCCTTTCAAGACACAATCATTCCGTTCAACTGCTCTTTCTTGTCCTTTGCTGTCTCTGACAGAATTATAATGTCATCGGTAAACCTCGAAGTTTTTATTTCTTCTCCCTGGACTTTAATTCCGACTCCAAATTTTTCTCCTTTTTCTTTTAGTGTTTGCTCAATATACCAATTAAATAACATCGAGGATTGGTTTCAACATTGTCTCAGTCCCTTCCCAACGATTACTTCACTTTCCTCCTCCTCCTACTCGTCTCTTATAACTGCCATCTGTTTTCTGTACAAATTGTAAACAGCGTTTTCCTCATTGTATTTTACCTCTGCCACCTTTGGAATTTGAAAGAGAATACTCCTGTCAAAATTGTCAAAAGCTTTCTCTAAATCTACAAGTGCTATAAACGCAGTTTTACCTTTCCTTAGTCTATCTTATATGAAATATATGGTCAGTTTTGCCTCGCGAGTCCCTACATTTCTCCGGAATAAAAACTGATCTTCCACGAGGTCGCCTTCTACCAGTTTTTTCATTCCTCTGTAAATAATTCGTTTTAGCATTTTGCAGCCATGACATAATAAATTGACAGTTCAGTAATCTTCACCACTCTCAGCACATACTTTCCTTGGAACTGGAATTAATATAACTTTTTGAAATAACGTAGTTTCACACCAGATGGAAGAGTTTTGTCCCAAGGCTATCAGTAGTTCTGTTGAAATGTCGTCTAGTCCCGGGGTCTGATTTCGTCTCAGGTCTTTCAGTCCTGTGTCAAATTCTTCTCAGAGTATCTTACCTACCATGTCGTCAGCATTTACGTCGTCTTCCAGTTCTATAATACTGCGTTCAGGTACATATTCCTTGTATGGGCCCTCTATATACTCCTTACACTTTCCAGCTTACCCTTCTTTGCTTAGGACACGTTTTTTATCAGATCTCCTGATATTCATACAGAAATGCTTCTCTTTTCCCCAAAGGCCCCTTAGTGAAATACACCCTCTAAATCCTTACATTTGTCGTCCTGCCATTCCCGCTTAGCTATTTTGCACTTCCTGTCATCTCATTTTTTAGATATTTGGACTTCCTTCCGTCTACATGATTTACTGCGTTTTTGATTTTCTCCTTTCATTAGTTAAATTTAATATCTCTTTTGTCATCTATTTGATCATCTGTTGTCAGCACTATTCCATCTCTAAAAGCTACCCATTCGTCTTCTACTGTATTCCTTCCCATTGTTCTTGTCAATCGTTGCCTAAAGCTACCTCTAAAACTCTACACAACCTCTAGTTCTTTCAACTTACCCAGCTCCGAAACGATTTATTTACTGTCTTCTTTGCTATTTTTTCAGTTTAATCTACAATTCATAACCAGTCAGTTGGTGTAGAGCAAACATCTGCCCCTGGAAATGTGTTACAAATTAAAATCTGGTTTCCAAATCCCCGCTTCACCGTCATATAATCAAGCTGAAACCTTCCGGTGTCTGCAGGTCTTTCCACGTATACAGCCTTCTTTCATTATTCTTAAACCGAGGGTTAGCGATGACTAAATTATGCTGTGTGCAAAATTCTACCAGACAGCTTTCTCTTTCATTCGTTTCTCCCACTCCATTTTCACCTATTTTTCCTTGTCTTCCTTTTCCTACTATCAGATCCTAGTCTCTCATCACTATTATTTTTCTTCTCACTTAACTACCTGAATGATTCCTTTTTATCTCATGATGCATTTCTTCCATCTCTTCATCATCTGCCGATCTAGTTAGCATTTAAACTTTTACAGATGTGGTGGCTGCGGGCTTCGCGTCTGAACTGGCTACGATTATGACTTCACTATGTAGTAGCTCACTCTCATTTATTATTAAACTTACTCCTGCATTTTCCCTTTTTGATTTTGTATGTATGACCTTATGTTCACCTGGACAGGAAGTCCTGCTCTCCCTGCCAGCGAACTTCACTAATTCCCTTTATATCTAACTTTAACGAAAATCCATAGTCCATTTTAAATTTCCTTTCCTCACTGTCCAATTGAGGGATCTAACATAGTATGCTCCCATCCATAGATCGACAGTTTTGTTTCAGGATCCCATAATCATTTAACCACGCAGGAGAATTTAATGCCCTTGGAAAAAAAAAAATACGGCAGTAGTCTCCCCTTGCTTTCAGACGTGTACCAGCAAAGCATTGTCGTTTGCGTTGATGGTACTAGGCCAAATGAGTGAGTGATCCACACTGTTGCCCCTGAAACTACTGAAAATTAGTCGCCCCTCTTCAGGAACGACACGTGTATCTGGCTTCTCAACAGATACTCCTTCGTTGTCGCAATGGTTTACGGGGGTGGAGAGACACTTCACGATTACAAAAAGAGAAAATATTAGTAATGTGGTTTGGCTAACGGTCACTGCACCCCTATATAGAAGTGGAGGTGACGGTCTATTATTTGGGAGAATGCATTGCTTGTTGGCCGTGGCAGAACCTGTGTCAAGTAGAAGCTGCACTTCGCTTGCATAGTAAGCTTCGCATTTTTTTCAATTCACTTTCGCTTCTAAGTCCCGAGGCAGACAGTGCCCGCCATCATGGTGTTTTATACGCGAGTAATTATTCCGTTAGAGGTGGAAGGACCTTCACAGTGGGTAGTAGTTTTCGGTCGTGTAAGCTCCGTGGATTCTGATAAGCAGACTTGTAACTTCGCGTAACTGTTGTAATGCTTATACACCAAGCAAATTGGAAGACGCAGGAACTTAACGATTTTACCAATTGAGCCTGTGCTTTTTTTTTAATGGTGTAGCGACCTCTCCCAGATCTTGCAGTGACATTGAAGTAGACAGTTCCTGTAAATTCGTGTGGGTAAAAGTTATACTCGACAATCGAAATAAATTATTAATTGGTTACATTTACTGACAAAGTATCCGATGATGAAGCCCTTGAAAGACTCGACGACAATTTTGTTGTGTTAAGGTAAAGTGTAAACAGATTTTACACATGGGAGCTCAATGTATGAACAGCTGCGTAGCAAGTAAGGTCAGGAAACGTCAACAGCTCGAACATGTGTGGCTGGAATTCAAGTACACAGCGCCAGAATGTAGGTGTGTGTCATCACTCTCATGCATCCCTATTAGATTTCCGCTTGCTGTGTCTGACAGTTTGTAGTATATTATGCTGCAGGTTAGAGTTTTGGCTGTTATTTTCCCTCTGGTTAAACCGATGTACGCATAGGTCAGGAATAACCAGATGGGGAAATGTTGATTATGGCCACTTTCATCCCCACTTGCATCAAAAACGTTTAATCAAATGAAATTCAGTCAATTGAGCGAAATTGACATGTTTCATAGTCACTATTTCCTGTATCCGCCTTGGCATCATTCTCTCAGTATTTCTTGTCACCAAGAATAATACGTCATCGCAACCACTTGCAGATCTGTGCCCTCCTGAGCTATTTGTTCAAAATAAGTTTCGGAGAAATCATTAATACAATTTCGAACGATACTTTTTACGAGCAACGTCAACAATATGTTTTCGTCAACATATCAAAGGTAAGTTGAGCTACAAGCACCTCTAATTGTATGAGTCAACTATAAAGAATATAAAATCGTCGTCGAGTATTTCAAGGGCTTCATCATAGGAGACTTTGTCAGTACATGTAACCAATTAATATTTTATTTCGACTGTCGAGTATAACTTTTACCCACACGAATTTACAGGAACTGTCTACTTCAATGTCACTGCAAGATAAACTCTTTCTTATATGAAATAGAATCGTCATGTCTTCTGAATGGTTTCCATCAGGACGTTCGAATTGCATGGTTGGAGGCCGCGCGATGGGAATTAGTATGCGCATGGTATGGTTTTGATTAGCTACGAAGCCGAATTTCATTTGGAATGGTTCGTCAATAAGCAAAATAGGCGCATTTGGGTTACTGAGAAACCGCATTTCGCAATCAAGAAGTCTCTTCATCCCCAACAAGTGACTGTGTGGTGTACAATGTCCATCCGTGGAATAATCTGCGCGATATTCCTTGATGGCACGGTTACTACCGAATGGTATGTGAAGGTTTTGGAAGACGATTTCATCTCTGTTATCCAAAGTGACCCAGATATCGAAAGGATGTGGTTCATACAAGACGAAGCTCGACCCTATCGAAGCAGGAGAGTGGTTGATGTTCAGGAGGAACACTTTGGGGACCGCATTCTGGCTCAGGGGTATCCAGAGGCCACTGGATCGGCTTCGATTGGCCGCCATATTGTCCGGATCTGAACACATGCGATTGCTTTTTTTTGGAGCTGTATTAAAGATATGATGTACAGCAATAACCCCAAAAACATTGCTGAGCTGAAAACAGCCATTCAGGAGATCATCGACAGAATCGATGTGCCGACATTTCAGTGGGTCACGCGGAATTTCGCTGTTCGTCTCCGCCACATCATCGCCAATGATGGCAGGCACATTCAACATGTCATAACGTAAATCAGAATACCTGTAGTAACGTTTACAAGTTGAATAAAGTGTTTTCACGCCACAGTTTCTAACTTCAGTTTTTTTCATATAGTTCAATAATAGTCTCCCTGTAAAAGCAAAAACTACATTACCGCCAAGTGGATTTCGTTTACTGTTTCTGAACACCGTTAGATCTTTTTTAAAAACTGAGGATGCATATATCTCCGACTTTGGTCGACTTTCAGTTCCCAAAACGACATCTCTTATTCTTTCTCAATACAGCTACTACAATTTTAACTAGAATACCGATGTTTTCTCGATCTAGCACAATCCTATATTAACCTTCTCTCTTTGAGACCGAACAGATTTTGAATTTACCAGAGACGCTATAACCTAAGAAACCATACTGTCCACTACACAGAATCTGCAGTCTACATGGTCATAGAACCTTCTGCGCCTCTAATTCAGACTCTCCACTCGGATCTGTATCACAGTTCCACAATCGGTCCTGGAAACGATGCTGCAAGTGGTGAACCACCCCTTCATCTTGCAAGATAGGCTGGCTGCCTCTACTACTACACATAGGCTCGGGAAATGAGAGAGAGTCCCTTAGTATGGACGTGAATCACCACATGATCCTGGCTTCAACGCCTGCTCTTGATGGCATCAGGAACAATCCTCTCCACATTTGAGAAGACTCTCTGCAGTATGAATACAGAGTGCACAGTAGATTTCTTCCGCTCCTTAGGAGTCACATGCCTAATGTCTTCCATCAACGCCAAGCTTGGCCGATATTACATCAATAATACCACCATCTTCAAATGCACCGTCCTGGTTGCGAGAAGGTTACTTCTAGATTTCTGTCTTATCTTAGGTTTCTAGTCTACCTAGTGGGCGTCAACGGCCAGTGTGGATTTGATGGGAATTTCTGTTTCCGTTCCGCCTTTCTTTCATATTCACGTTGGAAATGTACATGATGCGATGTTTAAGTCATAAACTACGGTAGATCCTAATATTTCAAAGAAGACCTACTTTATTATATTTCATGAGATTTCCTCTTCCTTTTTGTGGGCAGAGCTCCACCAATGTGAAGTAGTGTGGTCTCGAGGTGAGAAACAGGTTATAAGGGGCGTTTGAACTCAAGAACTAGCACTTGCTCCTTAATTAGAGGCGATCTGATAAAGCAGAGGTTTTTGAGAGTATTTACGATTTCCTGAACCATACTGCGATAGTTTCGAAAAAGAAGCACTCAAAGTTTTTCTGAGACGTGTAGTCTATACGTCACAAACCGGTGTACCCTTACTAACTGCAACCATCAATGTAGATGTCGATGTCTTAGGGCTGTGAGGATTTTAGATCACAGAACTGCATACACGTATGTCTTAAATATCCCGTCTCTTATGGGAGTACAGTGCCTAGGCTTCTCTCCATTCCATGCGCATGGATGTCACTCGTGGAGGACGGCATGAAACTAGTCATGAAAATGATGAAGAAAAACATCATTCGGAAAATATTGGCTAATTCCAGAAACATCATATCATATCAACATCTTTTTTGAAAACGTTTTTAAGATTTTTAATCTGCCACGACATCGGCAACATTTTGTATAATTTTCCGATTAGCTTTTTTCCATTATTTTTTGATATTTGTATTTCAGATTCAATATTTCTCCGGTGGTGAAAAGATAGTAGTCAACACTACTCATTCTTGAGGCACTTCCTTACATGGTGTACCAGGAGGAATGGTCAGTAATCCGGGATATGACAGGAATCATGATTCGAAGCAAAACGTCTAGTAAACATCTGCTCTAAAATGCATATCTTAAGAACTATGAGCACTCCATATTCGACATCGTGAAATAAATCTGTTCTACTGAAAGGTCTTTTCTCCGCATATTTTGAAAGATGGTAGCAAGGACCGAGGCAACGGCCTTGCCGCGATGGATAACACTGGCTTCCTTCAGATCGCCTAAGTTAAGCGCTGTCGGAGGTGCCCTTCTCTGGGCGACCGTCTGGGTCTGCCGAACGCTGTTGGCAAGCGGACTGCACTCAGCCCTTGTTTGGGTAGTTGAGGAGCTACTTCGTTAAGAAGGAGGTCTCCGGTCACGAAACCTAACAACGGCCGGAAGAGCGGTTTGCTGGCCACATGCCCCTCCATATCTGCATCCAGCGACGCCTATCGGTTGAGGTTGGCATGGCGGTCGGTCGGTACCATTGGGTCTTTTGAGGCCTGTTCGAATGGAATCTGAGTTTCGAGTAAGTATGTAAGAAAGAAAAATATGTCTACTAAACACAGGCTCTAAAATATGTGCCCTAAGAGCAACGAGAACTTTTTCACCTTTGCTACTGTGGAACACTTCTCTTCTATCGAAGAAGTGCTTATAGCTCTCAAGATAGGAATTTTGGAACCCATATTTAATAGACACTACTTTTGCTTGGAATGGTCGTTCCTGCCAAATCCCGGAATATTGACTATTCCTTTTGGAATACACTGTATATTCATTGTACGATTTTTCAATTATTATCTTACGTATTTGAGAAGATGGCTCTAAGCAGTATGGGACTTAACATCTGAGGTTATCAGTCCC
Organism: Schistocerca piceifrons; assembly: GCF_021461385.2. NCBI lineage: Eukaryota > Metazoa > Arthropoda > Insecta > Orthoptera > Acrididae > Schistocerca > Schistocerca piceifrons. Next base: position 647,102,467 of record NC_060142.1, read on the forward strand.
CTACACTCAGTACTACTTAAACCTAACTAACCTAAGGACATCACACACGTCCGTGCCCGAAGCAGGATTCGAACCTGCGACCGTAGCAGCAGCACGGTTCCGGACTTTACGTGTTTGATTTAGAACATTTTCATCTGGAGGTATCCTAGGTTGTATCTCTTTTTATAGACTATAAGAAACATGAAATTTTTTGAATAGGCTAAATTAATACTTTTATTGGCGTTATTGTTTGTAAGTGAATCCATATCATGCTTGTCAATGATAGAATTGCACTAATGCTCTTTCCCGCTTCATTTGCGAGATGTCACAAGTTCTTTCGGATACAGTTTTGTGAAAATGAGTAGAGAAGTATATTAAGTAACTTGTAAAATCTTCTTTGTCTAACAAAAGAAGAAGCCGTGAGAATAAGAAATGTTTTGAAGAAGTGATGAAGTCTGTTAGTATTAGAATATTGAATCCAACAGATCAGCAGAACTAAATGTCGCATGTAAAATTGCCTGACGCTCTAGCGCATTGAAAGTGTAGAAGAGCTAAGTTAATTTTCATGGAAATCGATAGAATGAAGACTATTTCTTTGCGATCTTGATAGAAAAATCCTCAGAATAAGATACACCAACAGGGTGAACAAAAATGAGATACAGAAAAGTACCAAAACTGAACCGTACCAATCGAAGGGGATATTTTCAAGACAGACAGGTTGCACAAAATATTGTTATACGTGCACCACAGAGCTAATATCTTCTATTTGATTGAAAATAATAATGTTAGGAGAAGTTACCCTTGCGGGGTTGTTAGACCATCACAGCGTGTCTCTCCAGTTGTAGATACGGGAATGCCCTCTATATGTGGATGTTGCCTAGGAAATTAAGTATCTGGAAGGACGAAAAGTGAACAACTTCAACGGCGGAGGTAGACCACAGTTCTAAATGTGGATAGGGTAGACGTATCTCAGTCAACGGTTAAAGAGCGCCGTTTTCGCTTGTTAAGGGTTGTCTCATCATACAATGTAGTGTTTACAAACCAGAAAGCCATTAAAATGGAGACAGACATTAAAGAAAGTATCCGAAAAACGTCGGTGCCTTCGGATCGCCAGGGTGCCTCTGTGAAACCGCTAGGGGCGACAACCTAACACTCGACCTTGGTTGCGAGGATTTCAGACGGCCTCCAATTGGGCCAGCAGAACCGTCTGCCGTCCAGCAGGAAGGGCACCCGAAGTCTTGAGTTCACACTCGGTCAGTCGCTAGAAGTGTTTTGGCTGCTTCTCTGTTAACCGAAACGCCGATGCCACCCATAAAGCCTGGCAAAACCCGAGCACGCATGAAATGAACTAATGATATGAATGCTTTCTACATACATGTCCCGCAAGCCACTTTACAGTGTGTGGCGCAGGGTACTTCTGATGCCAGTAAACATTTAATAACTCTCCCCTCCTCTGTTCCATTTGTCAATCTCAAGTGTGAAGAACTACTGTATGTAGACCTCTGTGTTAGCTCGAATTTCTTAAATTTTCTCGTTGTGGTTCATTGGGCGTGACTTATGAGGGAGGAAGCAATTTGTTGCCCAAATCTTCCCGGAAAGTACTTTCTTATAACTTCAGTAGTAAAACTCTCGGAGATACACAACGTCTGAGTTGTAGTATTTGGCTATTGCGTTTGTTGAGCATCTACGCAACGCTTTCGCCTCAACTAAACTACTCCTTGACAAACTGCTACACTCTTCTTTGAATCTTCCCTGTCTCTTCAACTACTGCAACCTGACAAGGGTCCCAGACCGATGAGCATTACTCACGAATCAGTAGAACAAATCTGTACTGGGTAAACTATGACTTCTTTAGATGCTTCCAGTAGATCTCAGCAAGACATCTGCTTTTACCATAGTTGTTTTACGTCGTCATTCCACTTTATGTCATTCCGAATTGTTACTCCTAAGGTTGTTTATGGTAATTACTGTATGAAGTACAGGCAGATGCCCAGTGTGCAGGAGACCCGGATTCGAATCCCGGCCTTGGTATAAATTGCCATTCACATTGTTTGGATGTACAGGGTGGAGAAAAATTGTGTCACGAAATTTCAACTCCAGATAGCTGATGCCAGTAGGAACCAAAACTACTAATGTTGTATAGGTCGACAACGCACCATTTCTAAACTACGGAAACTTGGCACCATATGATCCGTTCGTCGGTTGACGGGCAACGCTACGGTTGTCGGTTCACATATACAAACGTCCCTCGCCCCGTCACTGCCCCGATCTGATATGCTCACGTGTCGAATAGGTCTTGCTGTGTGTCTCTACCTCACGTAAGAGGCACTGACACGTAAGCTTCGCTTCGGAGCACACGCACGTCACCTGTGATTTAGTCATACAGTAAGCATGGCGGCACAGTATTCGTTTGAAGTACAACGAGAGATGGTTTTCGGTTATGGAGTAGCAGACGATAATGCGAATGAAGCTCGACAGTTGTATGAGGAACGGTACCCTAGCAAGACGCCACCCACACCCGCAAACGTTTACTGCAATTCACCAGCGACTTGGCGAAACAGGCTCGTTAGCGGGTATCATGGTAATGCTGGAAGACCTCGAACACGACGGGGTGCTGCATTTGAAGAGACTGTTCTCGAGGGCTTGGAGGAGGCACCTACGACAAGTGCTCATGCGGTTGCACACGACATGGGGGCCACTCATCGGCTGGTCTAGGTGGTATCTACATCTACATCTACATCTACATCTACATCTACATGACTATTCTGCAATTCACATTTAAGTGCTTGGCAGAGAGTTCATCGAACCACAATCATACTATCTCTCTGCCATTGCACTCCCGAACAGCGCGCGGGAAAAACGAACACCTAAATCTTTCTGTTCGAGCTCTGATTCCTCTTATTTTATTTTGATGATCATTCCTACCTATGTAAGATGGGCTCAATCAAAATCTTTTCGCAATCGGAAGAGAAAGTTGGTGACTGAAATTTCGTAAATAGATCTCGCTGTGGCGAAAAACGTCTTTGTTTTAATGACTTCCATCCCAACTCGCGTATCATATCTGCCACAGTCTCTCCCCTATATCGTGATAATACAAAACGAGCTGCCCTTTTTTGCACCCTTTCGATGTCCTCCGTCAATCCTACCTGGTAAGAATCCCACACCGCGCAGCAATATTCTAACACAGGACGAACGAGTGTAGTCTAAGATGTCTCTTTAGTGGACTTGTTGCATCTTCTAAGTGTCCTGCCAATGAAATGCTACCTTTGGCTCGCCTTCCCCACAATATTATGTATGTGGTCATTCCAACTGAAGTTGTTCGTGATTTTAACACCCAGGTACTTAGTTGAACTGACAGCCTTGAGAATTGTACAATTTATCGAGTAATCGAATTCCAACGGATTTCTTTTGGAACTCTTGCAGATCACCTCACACTTTTCGTTATTTAGCGTCAACTGCCACCTGCCACACCATACAGCAATCTTTTCTAAATCGCTTTGCTACTGATACTGGTCTTCGGATGACCTTTCTAGACGGTAAATTACAGCATCATCTGCGAACAACCTAACAGAACTGGTCAGATTGTCCCCCAGGTCATTTATATAGATCAGGAACAGCAGAGGTCCCAGGACGCTTCCCTGGGGAACACCTGATATCATTTCAGTTTTACTCGATGATTTGCCGTCTATTACTACGAACTGCGACCTTCCTGACAGGAAATCACGAATCCAGTCGCACAACTGAGACGATACCCCATAGGCCCGCAGATTGATTAGAAGTCGCTTGTGAGGAACGGTGTCAAAAGCTTTCCGGAAATCCAGAAACACGGAATCAACCCGAGATCCCCTGTCGATAGCGGCCATCACTTCGTGCGAATAAAGCTGCGTTGCACAAGAACGATGTTTTCTGAAACCAAGCTGATTACGTATCAATAGATCGTTCCCTTCGACGTAATTCATTTTGAGGGATGACGGCCAGCATCCGTTTAGTTTCCACCATGTTCAAGACCGAAATCCTGTGATGGAGTATGAACACAGGCTGGAGTTTTGCCGGTGGTCTCTGCGACGTGTAGCACGAGATCCCGACTAGCCCGCCATTATGTTGTTTACCGACGAGGGCACCTTCCATCGGGATGGCCTTGACAACACTCGCAACGTTCATTGCCGGGCAAGGGGAAAACTCACCTCTCGTACGTCCACGGACACGAGGAACGATTATCGCTCAACATTTGGGAAGGCATTGTGGGTTATCCTCTGATTGGCGCTGTCCGTCTTTCTCCTCGACTAACCGGGGAAATTTACTTTCACTTTTTGTAAGAAACTATACCTGGCCTGTTGGAAGATGTTTCCCTGGACATGCGGTTACGCATGTGGTTGCAGTATGATGTTGTGACCGCACATAACTGTCGTGTTGTGCAGGGATATTTAAATGAACTCTTCAAACGCCGGGTAATTGGCAGAGGTGCTCTTAGAAAATGGCCCACGCGATCGCCACCGGACTTTTTCCTGTGGGGATTCTTCAAGGTTCTAGTTCACCCACCCCGACGCGAACCACCAACAAACGAAGAGGAATTAATGGATCGCAATCACCATGCCGCCAATCACATCAGGGCAGTGCCAAGAATCTTTGGAAGAGTGCCGGCCGCGGTGGTCTAGCGGTTCAGGTGCTCAGTCCGGAACCACGCGACTGCTACGGTCGCAGGTTCGAATCCTGCCTCGGGCATGGATGTGTGTGATGTCCTTAGGTTAGTTAGGTTTAAGTAGTTCTAAGTTCTAGGGGACTGATGACCACCGATGTTAAGTCCCATAGTGCTCAGAACCATTTGAACCATTTTTTTGTTGTTGAAAGAGTCCGGGAAAAGATTTTTCTACGTTACCAAGCTAATATCGGGTCAGAGGGACGCCAGTTAGAGCACCTGTTTTAAGTAAACAATATCCTAGCTACAAAAAAGGTCATTTTCAGGGCCGACACTATTTGTAAAAGACTTCCTGTACGCGAACTAACAACTGTTTCCGGGTTTGTTCCCGATACGTCTTATCATGAAACTACAACGGATGTGACGGGACCCCGGCGGATTCGTCCCAGACCACCAAAGTTGAACGCTGGCGCGCTACCATCGAACGTGAGGGCACTCTTGGATGCATCGCGATCTCGGGCAAGCAAAGCGTTCACGGTCATGCGTTGTCCAGAGCATCCGGCAAACAGGGCAATCTCGTAGTCAATCGGAGCGCGTGGCACCACGTTTTCGTAGTTTAAAAACTGTGCGTTGTCGACCTACATAGCATCATAAAATTTGGTTCCTACAGGCATCAGCTATCTAGGGTTATAATTTCGTAACACAATTTTTCTCCACCCTGCATACTTCATACATGTTTGAGACTTCAAACGATCTCTGGAACCATATGTAGTTTCATCTGATTAAAGCACCAATGCCTGGGTTTCAGGCAGGATCCACGGATTCGTTCCACGCTGAGGAGCGATTCCAATACAGTTGGAGAGTGTCTGCAGTGCTGTTAAAGTTTAGGGGGAGTATCACGAGGGCTGATGCATGAATGTGAATTTGACTGAGGAGGGAGGCTTGTTAGGGTAGGACGTGAAGTTATTCAAAACGACGGTGCCAGAGTGGTGTAGTGGTTCGTACGTCTTGAAACGGTACAGTAGTTTCCGCTTCACAAGCAGCAGGTTTCGCTGCTCGCTCCCACCGGGAATTACAAATGGAGGCGTCTCCGCTGCCAATTTATTGCACGACGCGGCCGGCCGCGGTTGCAACTGAACCCCATGTGGACGGATGGAGAATGCGTTAGGCTTCATTATACATATTTATATATGTCGTGTATCATGTATTTCTTGTACTTGAATGTGAATCTGCACGTTAACTTTCCTAATCCTCATCCCACCTTCCCATAAAGCGTGGCCAAATACTAGTTGGGAAACAGCAGAGGTAGTTCTGTAGTATAATAGTGCCTACCTTACTCCTGGGTAGGGCATCAGAGATACAGCACAGCAGCTCGAAGTCAAAGACGTTCCAGTATCATAAGATTTGAGGGGGAGAGGTTGGTCACGGCCAAGTGGTTCGACCATCCCCTCCACCGGTGCCCAGGAAGATCTCCGGGTGCCCCGCAAATTGTAGGAGTTCTACAGAAGACGGGTAAGTGAGCAAACGTGCCCTCAGTGCGTCTGTCTCGATGTTCACAGGAAGAAAGGTATTTGGATATCTGAATTAGTTCTTTTATTTCCATTTTCAGATTATGTAGGAAAATGAATGTACGTAATGATTGCTTTCTCGTTCATTTCGGAAATTCTGTGTAGAAACAGAGTAGGCTCCCATGCTTTGTACAAAGCCACTTGGTGTCGCAAGCTGAAAGGCTCATCAATAGTTCCAATGTACAAAGTCTATCTCGCAAATCGAGTGCAGATCAGTATATTCAAACGCGAGTGATTTATTTTGGTCGAAAATCTGAATTGTAAAAATGTTTCTTTGTGTGAAGGGGGTCTTATAACACGTGGTCTGCCCCATACTAGTAATAGTGAACGTGGTTGAGCATTGGGTAGCCAAAATATATCATCGAACGGTCACACTAATTCGCCACCTTACGGCATAGTTAAAGTAGTTGTCGTTTCCACTCCCTTTGTAGCTGCGTGTACTGTAGTTCCACGTAGTCGATCGTTCGTTTCCGAAGGGTCCGAGTTTCAAGTAGCGCCAAAATAGACATCGATCCGCTAAACTCCTTCGTCCCCCTGTGTTCATGTATCTGGTCCCCAGTTTACCTCTTATCCTCCTCTCACATAGTGGATGTTCTATATAAAGTAATGGTGGTACACATTTGCCCAAACGCAGTTCCGTCTTGCCCGTAAAACAATAATGTGAATGCAGATTAGCATACAATATAGAGCACTCCGTCTTCAGGCCACAAGTGGCCTATCGGGACCATCCGACCGCCATGTCATCCTCAGCTGAGGATGCGGATAGGAGGGCCATGTGGTCAGCACACCGCTCTCCCGTCGTTATGATGCTTTACTTTGACCGGAGCCGCAACTATTCGGGCGAATAGCTCCTCAGTTGGCATCACGAGGCTGAGTGCACCCCGAAAAATGGCAACAGTGCACGGCGGCCTGGATGGTCACCCATCCAAGTGCCAGCCACGCCCGACAGTGTTTAACATCGGTGATCTGACGGCAACCGGTGTATCCACGGCGGCAAGGCCGTTGCCAGAATACAATATAGCCGAGCTATAAATTGTAAAAATGTAATCCCTATAAACTGGAATACTTACTGTAATCTCTGAAAAGTCGAATGAATATGTTTAAAATAAATAGGTAATGAATGGTCATCAATCTTTAAGATACCCTAAAATACACAAAGGGCTCAAGTTAAAAGAATTCATTTAAAATTTAAAAAAACATATAGAACGCTGGGACCGACACATCAGCGTGTGAGCCCTCCAGTCCCTTGCCTAGTAACGTGCAAAAGAGGGCACACTCTGTTCTCTAGGTAGCGCTCTCAAGCTCCTCTCCCCAGTTGTCGGATGCGCCATTTTCAATCAGGGCTAGTTGCAGTGACTAACTCTTTTAATACTGCCGATGTCAGGTGTCGATTTTCCCCTGGTTGTGGACCAGTGCAGAAACAAGAAAATCCACAAAAATAACGGGAGCTGCGTAAAGCAGAAATACGAGCGTTGCCAGTGGGTTTTATGCAAGTACGGGCAAAAGCACAGTTTTATCCACAACAAAACGGTTAACTTTCATCTGGCGTCCCTTTGCCAGGAGTCTTGACAGAAAATCTTTCGATCTGCCTAGTTAAATGGAGGCCCGGGTTCGAATCACGGGCTTCGTCGCTTCAGTTTGCAGACATACGTCATAGATACTTGAGACTTCAAAAGAGTTGTGGAACCGTGTACTTCCATTTGATTGAACTACCTATGACGTGATTTCAGAAGAGTCCTTCGTTTCGTTCGATGCTTATGTGCTATTCCAGTACAATCGGAGAATCTCGGCAGTGCTGTTCGAGTTTATGGGCACTACCAACTACATTGAGACGGAAGTGGGAATTTTGAGTGAGGGAAGCGTACTAGTATAGTCCGCACAGTTATGCAAAACCACTTTGTAACGGTGGCGTAGTGATTAGCGTGTCTGTTGAGTGTGCTGGAAAGTTGCGTTCGGATCCTTGCGTTGGTATAAATTTTCATTCTTTGCTTTAGTCGGCATATATGAAACTGAATTACATCACAGAAGTCGTTGTCGAATTTTGAAAAATAATTAGGTCACTCTTAATATCCTGGAAGCAATTTTACTTTTAAACAGAGCAAAGCATTATCATGAATACCGAACAATAACTCATATAGGGTACCAGGAACTGTGCCCTTTAAAGGACTAGAGGACGAATTTAATGCAGCACTCGTGAAATACAGAAGAATTTGACCTACACAGCGGCACCGAATTCCCGAGAGAAATACCTCCAGGAAGCTTCCAGAGAATAGTTATATTTTAAATAACTACTTTCTGCCGAAGTTCCAGTCGTTAAATGCACATATTTTGGACGTAGTTCAGACAGCTATCTGCACAGAAGCTATTTGGGCAATGAGATCAGTACATGGAAACGTGTTTATTCGGATTGCACAGCATCATGGCAGATGCGTCTCACTGAGGACATAAGAAACTCAGGAACGTAATAGGGCCACTATATCGGTTTATCAATTGAAAAAAAGCAAAGTACTCCTAAAACAGATTACCATAACGAAGCTGAAAACGATAATACACGCAAGTGATAACCCAGACAGTCAGTCTGTACCGGATACATTTGATACATTGAAACAAAAAATTGTGCTAATAGAATGAACCGATATAAAGAATCCCGACAAAAGAGGCAATAGGAAAAGGTTTTCAATACCAACCATAAAACAGCATTACCGACGCAACGGCTCCCTGTTCAACAAGAAATAGAACACCTCTTGTTTTCCTGGAACACATACCAACAATATGGAGGACTTCCATTTGAGAATATTGTCAACATAAAATTGGAAAACAGGAGGCCAAGACTACATACAAATTTTCTATTTAACACGTTCCAATTCAATAACGTCTACCTCACAATTTCAGTATCTCCAAAGAAGAGCGAGACATTTTAACAAAATATCTGTTGCAGCGGGTAACGTACCTTCCTTCAAAAGAAGAAAAGATACTGCTCCAAATACAGACCAACATGAGGCACATACACAGCATAATGTAAATTGTTCATATCATGTGTCAGCAAAATGATGTACTGATGCTTTATGCAGATCAAAGTATTGGCAGAAGATCAAAAGGCTGTGCGATGAAATTGCAAGGTTGCACGGAACAGCTCATCACAGACTCTGTCATACTAGAGCTGGCAACAGATAAAAGCATATCATATTTACGACCTTCAATGATTACGGAGAGGTAACTGATTCCATTCCACATACATATCTTTTTAAAGTTCTGCAGATATGTATAATGTAAACAGTTCAATTATCAACAGACACTCAACCATTTTGAAGCACAGGGAGATATATTTAAAAATCAAAACCAACAACAAAACTACAGGAAAATAGCGAATTAGGATCGTGAAAGGCATATTTCAACAAGCGCTTTAGACCATTATCATTATGTTTAACACTCTTTCTTCATTAATTAATCCGTTAATTCAACCGGTTACTATTTAACACCAAAAGCAGCAACGACTATATGCTCAATCATACGATGTATACGGATGGTATTAAACTACACACATTAACAGAAACACAGATGATATTCTGTCCAAAAATAGTATAAATGTTTTATAGAAACATAAACACGCCATTTTGGCTTGAAAATACTCAGGAGAATGAACACAAGGAAGAACAAGGTCCAAGCTACTGGACTTGAATGAAAAAAGCGTAATTGCACATATGTATGAACATGAAACCTGAAAGTATTTACGTCATCTAGAAGGAAGACAGTGCCTGCATAAAACCATAAAAAACACATCCAGACTACATTAAATAGTAGTATATCCTCCATTTTGAAATCAAAACAAAATTGGTAAAACTAATTTAGCTCCAGTAATAAATTTGTATTTTCAGTCATAATAATATTCAGTCATAATAATATTAATCGGAAATCTGGAAGAAATACAGAGCCAAACAGGGAAATTTTCACGAAGTGTGGCATCCTTAGTGCCAAGTTAGCTGTTGTGAGAGTAACCATCCTGGGCTAGAAACAAGGCAAGGGGAGGGCGGAAGTAGAGAAGCTGCACAAATACCAACTTTCTAGTCTGAAGCAGAATTTCTAAAACAGTAATTCATCAGTAGATAAAGCAACAGAAGCCGCAGCCATTAGTTACCGCCACTCAGTCTAGAAGAAATACTGGGAACAGTCCGAAGGTCTAAGACTGAAATTACTGATATCAATATACTAATAATAAGCTGTTTTAAAAAAAAATAAGTTTATGGGAAATATGTGGATGAATTGAGCCAGGAATACGCAAGAATCGAAAAAGTAGTTGAAGCACCCAAGTCTGTAAGCGGAAACTGTGGGGCTTCTGACAGCAGTACAAGATCTGGTCACTGCAATGAATAACTATAAAAGTACATCCTGAAAGGGTAAGGAATGGACGACAGGTGCAGAGAGTGGAGATCTAGACAAGACCATATCGCAAATTATATTTGGATATAAAACTGTGCTACATACAAGACTATTTGAAAAGGGATGAGGAAGTTGCCAAAATTATCCACCAGACATATGGAATTAGTTATTGAAAAATGTCCTCCATACTACAGTATGATGCTCTCACACGTAAAAATTTCGATCATACTGCAGGGACGAGAACTTATAGAGATTGAAAATTGGCAAACTCACTGGAACTGCGATGTACTGACCAGTAACGCAATCCGCTGTGATAGACCTCATATAAAAGTGATTAAAAAAGTTGAGGAAGCTACCATCTTTATACAAGTCGTTGCGACCGATACCCGTAATTTGCAAACCATGTGCAATGACAGTGTGGCCAAATACAGGGAACTAAGAGATGAGGTAGCAACAATATGTGAACTAAAGTCAATACATATCGTCCCTGAGGTCATGACTGTTGAACTTCCGGCCCCTTTAATAAGAAGGTAGTAGGAAAATCAGAAGCAACTGTTAAAAGCCAGTGGTTCAAATGGTTCAAATGGCTCTGAGCACTATGGGACTCAACTGCTGAGGTCATTAGTCAGCTATAACTTAGAACTAGTTAAACCTAACTAACCTAAGGACATCACAAACATCCATGCTTGAGGCAGGATTCGAACCTGCGACCGTAGCGGTCTTGCGGTTCCAGACTGCAGCGCCTTTAATCGCACGGCCACTTCGGCCGGCTTAAAAGCCAGTGTATGAGGTTTTTCCCTTCCTATCGCCTGATGGTAATGCAGTTGAATTTGCTAGTCTAGGCAGGGTATGAGAAGCTGATACATTTTTAACTTAGTAACATAAATATTGGCTCTTGGCCTCAGCTGTGAAGATAAGCCTGAGCTGACCACCAGTAGTCGATTAATACATCGGTAATGGAGATGGGCTCCCCGTGCACTCGAGCACTCTGCCAATCAACACGCAAGCCGTTCTGGCTGTGGAGAGTCTACAGAAACCATAGTTGCGCATCCTGTATGGGTGGCGTGATGTTTGGCTGGTGTCGTAGGAGAGGCGAGATGCCAAACTGCAGTGACACCAGTTATACTAATGGGTGCATGTCACACCGTCCGGCTTGGAGATACCAGGACGGGTGGAGCTCAAGGAATAACCCTTCCTGGTAAACGCTTGAGTCATCTGGGGTTAAATACTACAAAGAGACGTACTCTTTGTAGTTCAACAAGAGAAAATTTTCTAAAAAGGATACAAATTCTCCGACAAACTGGCAACAAGGCAGCGGGTCACGCGCGCGCGCGCACACACACACACACACACACACACACACACACAATGTCTCTCTTGTTCCTTGTCGTCTACTTCTTCCATCTTTAGCAATCGTTGCGGAAATTTCCACTTGACTCCACAACGAGTGGTGTTCACTATGTAATGCAACATATTCTTCTTGGCCAATTTCGGTTGATAATATGTGGAATACGTTGTGGAACATCGTGAAATATTCCCGCTTCAGCCTATATTTTGTGAAGTTCCGACGGGCTGCGGCGTCATAAGTAAACCTTCCAAACGGCGTCTGTAGCGGCGGTGAGTTCCAAACAGAGAGTTGCCACTGTGTTTAATCTGGCGGAAAACCAGAGCATTGCAGAAATTCGTAGGTGCTTGCAGAATGTCAATGGATACCTGGCAGTGAACAAAAGCACGTTGAGTCGTCGGGCGAAGCATCTATCATCATCGCAACAAGGACTGATATCCGACGTGCCGGCCGACCGCACGCATTTGTGACCTCTCCAGTGTTGGAAAATGTTGATAATCTCGTTCGCGTTGATTGACGGGTCACAATCAAAGACCTCGCTGTTGAACTGGCGGTCTCTGTTGGAAGTGCTGACACAGTCGTCCACCAATTCGGATACTCAAAATGTGTGCGCCCGCTGGGTGTCTCGGCGCTTAATAGGCCATAAAGAGCAAGAAGGACCATCTGTGCGGAATTTCTTGCGCGTTTAGAGACTGATAGTAACAGTTTTTGTCCAATACGGTCACAGGCGATGAAACACGGGTTCAGCTCATCGAATCGGAAACAAAACGGCAATCCACGGAGCGGTGCCACATCACCTCTGCTCTGAAGAAAGAGCCATAAATCACACCCTCAGCTGGTGAAGTCATGTCGGTGATCTTCTGGGTCTCTGAAGGGGTGTTAATGATTGATGTCCCCGCAAGGTACAACAGTCCGACGTGTACTGTGCTACTCTCAGGAAAATGGAACAAATGACTACAGCATATTTGTCGCCACAAAAAAGGAAAAGAACTTCTCCTTCTCCGTGACAACGCAAGTCCTCACATAAATGTGCGCACCCGAGAGGAGCTCACAAACCTGCAATGGACTGTTCTTTCTCATCCCCCCTACATCCCATATCACGCTCAATCTTCCGACTTCCATCCACTTGGGCCAATGAAGAACGCACTCTGTGGGAATCGGTACGTGAATGCTGACGGTTATTAATGCAGTAAGACATTGGCTCCGACGTCGGCCGGTAAAGTAACACCATGTGACTATACAGGCCCTCCCAGTAAGATGGTGTAACGCAGTCACATTGAACGGAGATAATGTTAAAAATACGGTTTTGTAGCCAAATGAGTGGAGGATAATACATTATGCTGTATTGAAATCGCGAATAAAACGAACCCACTTTCAGAAAAAAAAATGTGTTTCATTATTTACTGAACGCCCTTCGTAGTCGGGGAAGACAAGCAGTTGTCCTCCATTTGCCTTATTGGCTAGTCTCTGAAATTTAATGTAGAAGGTATATAGATCGGAAATAGTCTCTTACGTGACTATCGGGTCAGTTTGTTGTTGGACGTGCCTGGCTAGGAAAGTGACTTACGCACTTTCTTACTCAGAGCCTAAGTGGAGCCCTGATAGGAAATATGAAAGGCATTCCAGTATTAGGCTCTGAACCAGAAGGTGCGTAGTACGGAAAGCAGTTGGCAGAGTCTTGATGTTTGCACCCTTCCAGGTACGGCATTAGGACTTGGAGAAATTTATCTCCTGATGGTTAACAGCGCTGACTTCTGGAACGGCACAGACTTCTCGGTGGGAAGTTCAGCTCTGCACTTTTTGCGTTAGGTTTCGTTTTGGCCTTATTGATTTCAAAACACAAGTTCTTAGTCACACTAACTTCCCTATTTTCATTGACTTTCTGATTATCGGTACATGAATGGGTTACGGATTAACTTCTCCTTTCCCAGTGCTTATTTTGCAAGAACCGCTCATACGAGCCGGCCGCGGTGGTCTCGCGGTTAAGGCGCTCAGTCCGGAACCGCGTGACTGCTACGGTCGCAGGTTCGAATCCTGCCTCGGGCATGGATGTGTGTGATGTCCTTAGGTTAGTTAGGTTTAAGTAGTTCTAAGTTCTAGGGGACTAATGACCACAGCTGTTAAGTCCCATAGTGCTCAGAGCCATTTTTTTGCTCATACGAGTGCCGAAAGGGTAGCTCTGATCCTCTTAGATAAATGATTAACATCCACGGCCCATAACATAACGATCCATGCAATTGTTTCTTGTTCTGTCGCGTTATACGAGGCTCGAGCCCCTGTTATTACAGAGGATCCACTTTAAATTCTCTTGCCTTACCCACTTTGCCTGTGGGCCACAACAACGAGAGAGTTGAAAGGTGCATTAGCGCTCATGTCAGGAGATTATTAATCATTTGACTGTTTTATTTGTAGTTCAACGTAACAAGAATTGTTTCGACACTTGTAACCCCAAAAGAAACATTACAAGAACACAGAAACTACAATTGATCGTTTCCTTCCTGCAGGTAGTACATACCTCTTCCTTATTAATTGACTGAGTTTAACCGCAAACGTTATTGGAATCTTACTTGTTTTTGAATATCAGCTCCGTTTCACTCCTCCCTATTCAGAACATTGTAACATTTGGATGTAACAACATCTGTGGATATTAAATTTCTATATAGGCCTACAATCCTTCCCCTGCGTTAATACATGTTGTATATTTACTGACTATGCTTAGATATTCACATACAGTTCCCTCCTTGACACAAACAAACCTGCTGGAAGAACATCCGTAACTCAGAATTATAGTAGAGGTTGAAAATACCGCTTCAGTTTTAAATTACGTTACTTTCACAGGACAGGTTTCGGACTGTTATAAGCCCATCTTCAGGTGTCGTAGCTGTGCTGTGGTCCCTGAGCGCCGCGTGTACCAGGCGTGGTGTGCTGCCTATGAGCGCAGAACAAGGACTCCTGCCTTCCTCATCTCTTTACCCCTAAACCTTACCGTCGATAAAATTTACTGCTGCAGTCTTCTTTCCTTAGTTTACATTTTATCCTAATTTTAATTTGTGGTAATTTGCAATGGGACCAAACTGGTGAGGTCATCAGTCCCTAGGCTTACACATCACTTAATCTAATTTAAAATAACTTACGCTAAGGACAACACACACACCCATGCCCGAGAGAGGACTCGAACCTCCAACGGGGTAAGACCCGCGAACCGTGGCAAGGCGCCATAGACCATGCGGCTACCCCGCATTTTACCCCAACGCCTCGTATGAACTATATTTAAAGTAATTTACACAGAAAGAACGTTGGTTTCCTTCAGTTTTTATACTGTTTCACGATTCCATAAATGAAGAATACTGTTTGTCACTCATCTGAAGCAAGGAGTGAATGTGGTATGTATATATAAAGACTGCAGACATCCTTCGGGTTAGAAACTATGGTTTCCTACATAGTCTGTTTCTCTTAGGAGTTTTTTTCAGCTTTTAGCTATAGAACTCGTGTCAAAGGTTTACTTTACTGTGATTAAAATGAAAATTACAGCTCTCAAAATGGAACGTATTGTCAGTAGCCACAGATCAGATTATTTTATCCATGAGAATGGTGGTAAAACACTGGTGAGAGTGGATTAAACAGCTTGGAGCAGTACAACAACGATAAGGTTTCCTTTTAAATTTTCGGTTTGTAAACAGTATTACGCCGAGTGAAGAACAGAAGCACGAACTCATTTTGGTACAAAAAATTCTATAAAGTGTTCATTGCTGTATTTCTTTAAATGATAGTGGACTGTCAAGGAGCCGATACTGTGAACAACGGAGAATGTTAAAAATTAATAGTTATTAATATAAATAGAATATTCTGGAAATGAAGAACACTACGATGTGTTGTTTCTTTGAAAGAAACTGTCCAGAAACAGTACTGCATCTGGAAATTACACGAAAGTTCACATTACATCAACATTCTACGACGCTCTACGTTTAGCCTGGAATACATGATCATACAGTGAGAGGTGACTTCAAGCTGCAAATTCACCTACGTTTCATTACAGAGCATTTACAATTAAGGACGATGACTGCAAGTTCACGCTTATTTAGGCCAGTTAATCGGCCACCCAGTTTTGGTGAGAGGGAAGCTGAATTTGTTGTACGGCTGAGAGCTAGACGACACAGGTCACAAGGCGCAATGCGGCAGTTCCGGCTTCTGGCTAGGTGACCCGCAAGAGCAAGTCCGGGAACAAGGACTAGCAGCATCGCCGGGAATGGGGAAAATCCCACAGCTGAGACTTTGGACGGCAGTTACTCTCATGGTCCCTGTGCAGCAGCTGCTCCAAGAAATGGTGGAGTGTCACAGGATTTTAAGGATAGCTACGTTACAGTTCTCTGAGATCCGACAGTTACACACGGTCAAATATCAGTGAAAATATGATTACAAATGCGATCTTAGATCAACGAGTTGCATCCAATGGCACAACGATATTTCAATATCTTTAAAACTACAGAAATTAATATTTCGCAGTAAATATATTTTTACGCAAGGAACCTCTGAATTAACATCTTTTAATCGCTTCATGCGATGTCAACAAACAGTATCTCAGATGATAGCATTACCCTGTAGCATCATCCCTGAAAGTTATGCTTTTTCAACTATTTTGTTTACTGGTTTACGAGTCCATTATATACCTTGTTCATTATCCAAATGTTTCTCAGAACATCGTATTCTCCACATTTACACAGCAAATGAATACAGCATCAGTACCTCGTGTTTTGACATAGTTGTGTTTTTATTTAATGAACAGTTTACCACTTTGTCAGTAAAACTTTGCTCAAAAGATGTTGGTAAGTACTATTAGAAACAGCTGATTTAAAAGTGGTCAGTGGCATATTATCGGACGCAACAATTGAAAAGGAAACAAAAGAGGCTTATGTTAAGAAGTTGTAAATAATTTGTTTAAATAATATTTAGCGATAATCTGTAGTCATTTAATGTGGGTGCACTTGTGCATGAATACTGACTCATTTATTTGTAAACCAAATATTACTTATATTTAATGTAAATGATTTGAGTGTAACCGAATGTGTATGACATTTATTTATTGAAATATTTTTGTAATATATTAGTTTAGTCTGGGATGTGGTCAACTTGAATAAAATCATATCTGTAGAGCTTAAAAGCGATGTACTTTTGGTGGTGATGACCTTCAGCTAATGGAAAAGCAGATGGTTGTGGAACACTATGGGAGTCAAGTGGAGACTGGGACTCCTCGAGTGAAGAACTCAAGGGAGTGATTCACGACACTTTTACGTGAGTCCTGGAAGAAGACAGACCTGTCTAGAGTAACGTGCATGATTCAGTCATACAGGTGATTGCTTCTGCGTGTCAAACGGCCACTACAGTATTCTAACTTTTGAAGAGACTTTATATTTTGAGAGGTCTGGATGTGTTCCAGAGTAGGTCACTAAATTTTTTCCCTTAACTTACGGAACTAAGAATAGAGAGAGAGTATGAGCTACTCTGTTGTATCGCTTGTGTCAATTTGTGAATCATCATATTGAACTCTGAACTATTTTGCGAAGATGAATAGTTCGTGTCTTGTGATTACAAAAATGGTCTTAGTTTCCGCGTATCTTTGACGACTACTTAGTTTGGGAAATTTACTATCATTCTCGTAACGCCTTCAACGTAACTTTACCGCATTTCATAAGGCTACTTTCTATCTGCGTTTTACCTGAATACCGTAAGAAAACTTTCTGTTTATTTGACATGTGTTTTCTCTAATAAAGATCATTCAGCATAATTCTCTGTATTCAACATCAATTGCACACGTTACAATATAATTCTTTTTATTACATTACTGCTTTAACTTTTATTTTATATTTTTATGTATTTTCCTAATTCGTAGTCCAGGACAATGCACAGACTCATTTGACTGAAGGATCTCAGCTACAGATTATTATTTGTAGCGGATTCGTTGTGGGGCATTAAATTAGACGTGCACGGTTTGAACCTATGATTATATCGAGTTATTGTTTTTAAACATAGCCGTGCATAGCCCATGCATCTGAATTACAGCTAATCACAGTAAACACACAACTGGTTTGCTCGTACGGTTCGCTATTTCGAAGCGCAGCTACACTCATGCAGTAACCTAACGTCGCAGAATCCAGCTGAATGCTGTTTGAATCTGTAGCAGCTATTTACCTTCAGAAGGTATAAGGAATGAGGACAACAGTGAAATGTAAATGGAAGGCCAAGCAGAATTTTCCGGGAACAACTTTTCCTCAATATCCAGCATCGATCAGCGGCCTGGGACAACATGCTGTAATGCACTCCAAACAGCAAGCCGAGCCAGTGGTTTCGCAAATATTGGGAGAAATCTCGAAAGGGAAGATCCTCCGACGTCCACGCTAGGTGGTCACTTTAGGATACCTGGCCACACGCAGAAACCGTGCCGACCTCGTCATTTTGGGGAGCGGAGACGTTTTCGTCTTGAATATGACCGGGAGAGATGCATCATGGGCAGTAATACAATACGTAACTATTATGTGAAAATAAAATGATCACTGCCACTTTCTATGGTAAGAATATTAACAATAATTCTACGACTTGGAAAATATGCTACGTTTCAATATGATAAAATAACTCTGTAAAACGAGGTACTAACACGTAATCACCACGGATTTAGAAACTATCCTTCTTGTGAAATACAACTGGTTCATTACTCGCACGAAGTAATGGCTACTGTTGACAGGGGATATCAAGTTGGTTCTCTATTTCTAGTTTTGCAGAAGGTTTTTGATAGCGATGCTCACAAGTGGCTTCTAAAGAAACTATTTGCCTCTGGAGTAAGCTATCAGTTGTTGCTGCTGAAAATGTGATTTCCAGTCAGAAAGGTAACAGTTCGTAGTAACTGACGGGAAGTGGTCTAGTGAAACAAGTGATATCTGGCGTTCTGCAAGGATGTGAAATAGGCCCTCTGCCGTTCTGAGCAGTCCTCTTAGCTCATTTGGAGATAATTCTGTGTCTCAGGTCCCAGTCATTTTTGAATGGGTTTTATTACAACATTTGAGTACTCATACGATCCTAACGCGTCTATTTCTGAAGCCTAGCATGCTGATTTCTTAAAGTTTGTGTGAACTGTTCCCGTTTTCTTTTTCTCGTTCCACTCTTCACGTCTGCCGCGTCCATATGACAAACTGTGTCAGTAACAGAACTCTTATCTTCATGGACTTGTTATATTGATGACGTTAGGAGACCCCGTAACCAAGATTGTATAATTATTCTTATTGTCAGTCTATTCTCCTATGGAAGAAATTTCAGTCTATACTCTGTAAAGATTCGTGGCAATCGCATGTCTTAAGAACAGATAGATTTGGTAGTTACCAAATCACCAACTTTTACTGTTACCACGTTTGAACCCAAACTTCCTCCCTTCCATTCATTTGAACTGCTCCAGTGATCTGATGCATATTTCAGAAAGGTAACTCAAACTATCATAATCCATACAGGTCATTTCCTATGTTACTATGCATTAATCTTGTGCGTTAATAGTGTTATCCGTTGCGTATCAGTATTAATGGTATCAATGGGCCGGTTTAACTGTAGCAACACAAGCAAAGTGGCACATGAAAAACTCCATAGAAATATGAATTTGTTTAAAATTCCCCCTTTTAACTGACATCTCATCCGCTAATATTTCTTTCTTAAGTTCCAAGTTTTAGTATTTCAGTTATGCACTTGACCCAGGAGAGGACATACAACTTCACATTATAATAATTGTACGCAATAATTAATAAAGGAGTCGAAAGTTATAAAAACATAAGGAAAAGTTTCCGGCCGAAGTGGCCGAGCGGCTCTAGGCGCTACAGTCTGGAACCGCGAGACCGCTACAGTCGCAGGTTCGAATCCTGTCTCGGGCATGGATGTGTGTGATGTCCTTAGGTTAGTTAGGTTTAAGTAGTACTAAGTTCTAGGGGACTGATAACCTCAGCAGTTATGTTCCATAGTGCTCAGAGCCATTTGAACCATAAGAAAAAGTGGGAGAGAAAAAGAAAATGACAGAAAGGAGAAAGTCATCTCAATGACTTTGGGGAGACTCAGTATGAGACTCAGTAAGAAATAATTTTGGAACCTTTCGGGACTAGGAGGTACATCGGCTGTTTTCAAAAACTGATAGCTGATTATTTTATTTTATAGTGCACATTAATCCAGTAGATTCTAGTCACATGGACGTACTTAATGTAAATAATTATGATATTGCTTCGCGAATGTTTCGATTGACGTTGGATCAAAAGTAGTGTTTGATGAGCCCACATTGAGACTATAGATAAACATTATACGTCTTAGTAGCAAAGGCTGCGTTCAAAGAGTTCCGCCCGCTTTGTGGCCCGCGAGTTACTTGTGGCTTGGACTGATTATCGGTAGTTACAGTTTATCTTTCTTAAGACACGAACCCTCAACCAATTTCCTTTTCGCTGTTGTGTAGAAAATTGTTCCTCCGGAGGTTCCAACCATCGAATACAACTTCTAACACATAAAAAATTGGTTTTCCTCTCTCAGTTATACGTAAATCCTACATTACATCAAGAACTGAGTTTCTCTATGCAAGACATGGCTTGAAGTGTAACTAATGCGCTAAGGGCTAGATATGAGAACTGTTTCCAATCTAGTGTGTTCAGCTAACACACAGGTTTTTGTTCGTCAATTGTAAATCGCCTCAAAACTTCATTAATATAAATTGTATTGGTCTTCTGAATATCAGGCGTGTCTCTTATATGCGTGTATAGGTCACAAGAGGCACGGCCACAAATACGGTGAAGTGGCACATTAAAGATGAAAAGTTGCATACCCGCCTCCAGTGTCATTTAACCTGAAAGTTACTGCTCTGTTCTTCTACTTCTCCCCCCCCCCCTCTCTCTCTCTCTCTCTCTCAGTCACTCTCTCTCTCTCTCCCCCTCCCCCTCTCTTCCTCTCTCTCATGTTTATGGGGGCGGGGGGGGGGGGGGGAGGGAGAAACGGAACACCGTGAACGATTTGAGATAGGACGTTCATATTCACGGATAAGGTACATTAACATGTTCTGCAGAAATGAGTAACATTTCAGTCACCTCAGTTCAGCATGTGTCTTGTTGCCTAGGAGGCACAGGGTTCGCTATGCCCTTATAATTTGTCCCATGCTCGATGGCATCGCTGCGTATATAAGGCCTGAATGGCGTCCTGTGGTGTAACCATCCATGCTCCATTCACCTGATCCCGAAGTTCATCTGTGGCGGTTGGCTTTGCGTCACAGTACTGCACCCGTCATTTCATCATATGGCACACATTTTCGTTTGCCCGGAGGAAAAGTCTGACATCCCGCAGACACCAACAGGGTACGTGTTCGTGCAACAACATATGGTCGTGCACTGTCTCGCAGGAAAGTGGCGTCGGGGTGTTGTGCAGAAAGGGTATGGCTACGGGTCACAGGATATCATTCAAGCAGGCCACACTGGTCACAGTGCCCTGGACACTCACCACCTCTGGTTTGTGGTTGCACCTAGCATCACTCAACGCTATGAAACCTCGGGTTGACATTGTATGTCTTATGCGAATACAGTCACTGTGATGCCGCTCCCCCTGTCCGCAGAAAACTGAAGTACGGCCATCATTTTCAAACAAACAGAACCTGGATTCTTCCGAAAGCACTATCTGATGCCATTCCTGCCCCAGTTCCGTCGTTCCGTACACCACTGCCGCGTAGCATGTTTCCACAAAGGTAGGCGGAGAAGTGGACGACGCGCACGGAACCCACACCAAAGTAAAAAGCAATGGACTGTCACTCCTGATGGTGTACCATGTGTTACACTGTCTCTCAGTTGCCCAAGATACGAGGATGATGCCATCTGTCCTCCAATGCCGTTCGCATGGGGTGTCAATCATCTCGGGCTATGGTCTAGGAAAGGTGGGAAATAGGGTGGGGAGGGGGGAAGGATGCAACCTGCCCATCTCGTCGTAGTCTACAGCTTTTCGTGAACCATTCTGCACATAACTGTTCCACTAAGGAAACACTTCGTCCCACACGAGCAATAATTTCTCGGATGAATGCATCATATTCTCTCGTGCCAGTATGGTCCCTCTTTCCAACTCACAGATTTGGCGGTACAGCTCGCGTATACGCCTGCTGGGTATCCTGCACGTCTGCCCAACTCACGCTGGTCCATATTCCCTTCGGTTTATAGGGATAACGAAAGCCGCAGACACGTTTTACCGGCAGGTGGTGTTTCGCCGTGATATCGATGTTGACCTAGAGCCAGCGGGCCTATAGACTTCAAATGCTAGTCATTTCTGCACAACATAGCAATGCACATGTCCTATGAGTATGAACATACTACCTCTAGTCGTTCAAGGAGTTATATATATATTGTGTGTGTCTGTGTGTGTGTCTGGTGTGTGAAGATGCAATTAACGGCCGACCGCTTTGGCCGAGCGGTTCTAGGCACTTCAGTCCGGAACCGCGCTGCTGCTACGGTCGCAGGTTCGAATCCTGGCTCGGGCATGGCCTTGTGTGATGTCCTTAGGTTAGTCAGGTTTAAGTAGTTCCAAGTCTAGGGGACTAATGACCTCAGATGTTAAGTCCCATAGTGTTTAGACCCATTTGAAACATTTTTTGCAATTAATGTGTCAAACGTCTTAAAGAGTTTCCAAGAAAGTGTCTGTGTGGGGGGGGGGGGGGGGACGACGACATACTATTCTTATCACTCACCTTTGTGCAATCAGTACTCTCTTTCCCAGTGACGAAGAAAACTGTTCCATAAGACGTTGTTGAGTAGAGATATGGAACATACATTTGCAGGTTGATTTATTCGTTTTACAGACTGACAATTATCCGAGGAGTAGCAGTATTTGAACTAAACTATTTGAGAAGATCAGTAATATGCTTCTTCCAGTCCAAGATTTAGTCAATATAAAAACAAGTCGGAGTATTCTACTTTTGTGCTGACTCCAGATGATGCGCTGCATCATTAATTGGTGTGACTATTTGTTGTACACAACTGAATACAGTGTGTTAAAAAACGGGAGGGACTATTTTCAGAGAACCACTAAATAAATCTCTGGAGAACGCTATTAACAGTCTCTTGTGTTGGGTGCTCTCTAACGGGATTTACCATTACAGCACATCTATCGTCAGTTTGATGAACGGTAGATGGAAGGTCATACACATACACCAAGTATCTTTCTTAGAGACATCAGGCTCATTTTCTTTCGTGCTTCGACGGGTATTTGCAGTTCTGTTCATGCAATGTTTGACAAGAATCAGTCCAAACGAATGCCGCTCATCATACCTTTGACATAACGCTCGTTGTTAAATGTTAACGTCGGTTTTTGAAATTTTGTAAAAAAAAAAAAAATCGTGGTAAGATCTTATTGGACCAAACTGCTTACGTCATCGGTTCCTAAGCTTACACACTACTTAATCTAACTTAAACTAACTTACGCTATGGACAAAACACACACCCATGCCCGAGGGAGGACTCGAACCTCCGCCGGGGAGAGCCACGCAGACCGTTGCAAGATGCCTGAGAACGCCCGGCTATCCCTCCACAGCTGACGCCGGTTTGTTCCCCTTTACGAGCAAAACTGTTTTGAAAGCGGAATTGTGTGTGCCCATTCGACAGAGTGGACACAAATTAACGTAGTAAGATACTCGGTTTATAGGTGTTATAAACATAAATATTGAAACACAACAGAACTTTTGACTGCCACATGTTCGTTGCTCAGCTGTACCCCGTTTCGTGTGGTAATGGGGCTAGCGGTCTGTGCTACTTCCATGTGACAGCGCTGCTGGAATACTGGCTATTCTTCGTGATTCACTGTCCTTCTTAACGTATATCGCTAAACCAGTTGTTACTAAACTGAGACTGTCCTTCAGAACAGGTACGCAATACTCCGGTCTAAGGGTCAAGGTGTTTGCAATTCGAAACAAACCTACGCTGTCCATTGACACTTGATCTGTCATGTAATATCTGATGGGTCGTACTTGTTTGGGCCGTCTCCGTCCGTACACTGCAAAGTGAAATCGAAAACGTTTGTCGAAATATAGAAAAAAATGCGGCCTAACGACTGGTAGGGGAGACACCTAATTGTAAGGAATACGAGTGGTCTCAAAATTGAAGCCCATGGAAATCCATTCTTGATTTCTCCTGACTCACTAAAATCACTTCCCCTTCAAACATTGTTCAAATTGTTGAGCATAATTTTTTACTTTCTTTGTTAATAATGATGGAAACTACTTTTTTGTAAAGCCCGCATTTACGTAATACTTCAATTTTTCCTAAGGGGGAGAGTGACCTATGCAGTTAAACACATTGGAAAGATGATATAAAATAACAACTAGCCATATTTTGTCGTTTAAGGGTTCGAATACTTGCTGAGTGACTGCATTAACAAACGACCTAAGTGTGTATGTTGATGTAAGTAGTAGATTAGTTGTCGTTCGCACATGGTACGAATAGTTCAGCAGTGAATATGGGTACTGCTTTTTCATGTGTATACGATAACCCGTTTGGCTGCACATGCGGGCTACTTATCTGATCTATACGCCACATCTCGTGCAACATAGTGCATACTGTTAATGCATATGTGCTTAATAATGTTATGGCAGTCTATATTGTCGAACAACACAGCGCCGGCCGGAGTGGCCGAGCGGTTCTAGGCACTTCAGTCTGGAACCGCGCGACCGCTGCGGTCGCAGGTTCGAATCCTACATCGGGCATGGCTGTGTGTGATGTCCTTAGGTTAGTAAGGTTTAATTAGTTCTAAGTTCTAGGGGACTTATGACCTCAGATGTTGAGTCCCGTAATGCTCAGAGCGATTTGAACCATTTTGAACAACACAGCAAATAAATGATACAAATTTATAGCCTGGAAGGGGCAATGTTTCCGATTGCGAAATATTTGAAGGCTGTGAACCCGTATATGAACAATATTATCAATGGAGAACTAGCATTCTGAACTCTTCTGGAATCGACACTGTGGTGTGTTCTACTTAAATATGAGGTTAATTAGGACTGTATTAATTTTTCGAACACTTCTGAAAAAAAAACCAACAAGATGTTAGTAAGGAAATTATGTGATAACTGTGACCTCTTTCTTGTGATTTTTCTTATATTTAGGTATACCAATGGTATATTTTAACGTGTCTGGAAAATTTTCCTGTCCGCTTATGCATTACATTATTCATTAAAGTAGAAAACTTCATCAGAACTCAGTTTCAAATTTCGTCAACACGATATGAGCACCCTGAGAAAAAATTCGATATTTTCTGGTTCTGTTCGTAGCTGTTGTCGAGAAGATGATGAAAGAAAGCTCTGTGTGGTTCATTTTAGCGCATTCAACGGTTTAGACTGTCATCTTAAAAAGTGAATAGGCTCATGTCATTGAGAAGTCAAAGGGTAAATAATAATCGGATGGAGCGTGTCCTGCAACGGACTGACAAAAATATACATGTATAAAGCAAGTGCGTTAAAAACAAATCGACAAAGACTGAACATCAGTAGTAAAACAGGTTTGTTAAAACGAATGTAAAATAGTTAAGCGTGAGAGCCAGAACATAGCTTTGCTACAGAATCAGAAAAATAGACTGACACCGCTCAAAATGTATGATATGTATTGTGAGTAGCAAAAAATGAACTGTCAGAGCTCAGATCGAAATTGTGACGAAGGTCGACCAACGTACGAGTGATACGAAGGACATTTTATACGCTTATTTATAAAGTAGGAGCGCTAGTGTGCATATAAACTGTAATAAAACATGCAACAGTTGAAGCGCAAGTATGTGTTGTTGTTGTGGTCTTCAGTCCTGACACTGGTTTGATGCAGCTCTCCATGCTACTCTATCCTGTGCAAGCTTCTTCATCTCCCAGTACCTACTGCAACCCACATCCTGCTGTATCTGTTTAGTGTGTTCATCTCTTGGTCTGCCTCTACGATTTTTACCCTCCACGCTGCCCCCAATACTAAATTGGTGATCCCTTGATCCTCAGAACATATCCTACCAACAGATCCCTTCTTCTAGTCAAGTTGTGCCACAAACTTCTCTTCTCCCAAATCCTATTCAATACCTCCTCATTAGTTATATGATCTACCAATCTAATCTTCAGCATTCTTCTATAGCACCACATTTCAAAAGCTTCTATTCTCTTCTTGTCCAAACTAGTTATCGTCCATGTTTCACTTCCATACATGGTTACACTCCATACAAATACTTTCAGAAACGAATTCCTGACATTTAAATCTATACTCGATGTTAACAAATTTATCTTCTTCAGAAACGCTTTCCTTGCCATTGCCAGTCTACATTTTATATCCTCTCTACTTCGACCGTCATCAGTTATTTTACTCCCAAAATAGCAAAACTCCTTTACTACTTTAAGTGTCTCATTTCCTAATCTAATTCCCTCAGCATCACTCGACTTAATTCGACTACATTCCATTATCCTCGTTTTGCTTTTGTTGATGTTCATCTTATATCCTCCTTTCAAGACACTATCCATTCCGTTCAACAGCTCTTCCAAGTCCTTTGCTGTATCTGACAGAATTACAATGTCATCGGCGAACCTCAAAATTTTTGTTACTTCCCTATGGATTTGAATACCTACTCCGAATTTTTCTTTTGTTTCCTTCACTACCTGCTCAATATACCCATTGAATAACATTGGGGAGAGGCTACAGCCCCGTCTCGCTCCCTTCCCAACCACTGCTTCCCTTTCCTGCCCCTCGACTCTTATAACTGCCATCTGGGTTCTGTCTAAGTTGTAAATAACCCTTCGCTCCCTGTATATTACCCCTCCCACCTTCAGAATTTGAAAGAGAGTATTCCAGTCAACATTGTCAAAAGCTTTCTCTTAAGTCTACAAATGCTAGAAACGTAGGTTTGCCTTTCCTTAATTTAGCTTCTAAGATAAGTCGTAGGGTCAGTATTGCCTCAAGTGTTCCAATATTTCTACGGAATCCAAACTGATGCTCCCCGAGGTCGGCTTCTACCACTTTTTCCATTCGTCTGTAAAGAATTCGCGTTAGTATTTTGCATTCGCGTCTTATTAAACTGATAGTTCGGTAATTTTCACATCTGTCACCACCTGCTTTCTTTAGGATTGGAATTATTATATTTTTCTTGAAGTCTGAGGCAATATTGCCTGACTCATACATCTTACTCACCAGATGGTAGAGTATTATCAGGACTGGCTCTCCCAAGGCTGTCAGTAGTTCTAATGGAGTGTTGTCTGCTCCCGGTGCCTTGTTTCGACTTAGGTCTTTCAGTGCTCCGTCAAACTCTTCACGCAGTATCGTGTCTCCCATTTCATCTCTATCTACATCCTCTTCCATTTCCATAATATTGTCCTCAAGAACATCGCCCTTGTATATACCCTCTATATACTCCTTCCACCTTTCTGCTTTCCCTTGTTTGCTTAGAACTGGGTTTCCATCTGAGCTCTTGTTATTCATACAAGTGGTGCTCTTTTTTTCTCCAAAGGTCTCTTGAATTTTCCTGTAGGCAGTATCCATCTTAACCCTAGTGAGATAAGCCTCTACATCCTTTCATTTGTCCTCTATCCATCCTGTCAATTTCATTTTTGAGACGTTTGTATTCGTTTTTGCCTGCTTCATTTACTGCATTTTTATATTTTCTGCTTTCATCAATTAAATTCAATATTTCTTCTGTTACCCAAGGATTTCTACTAGCCCTCGCCTTTTTACCTACTTGATCCTCTGTTGCCTTCACTCCTTCATCTCTCAAAGCTACCCATCCCTCTTCTACTGTATTTCTTTCCCCCATTCCTGTCAATTGTTCCCTTATGTTCCCCTTGAAACTCTGTACAACCTCTGGTTCCTTCAGTTTATCCAGGTCCCATCACCTTAAATTGCCACCTTTTTGCAGTTTCTTCAGTTTTAATCTACAGTTCATAACCAATATATTGTGGTCCGAGTCCACATCTGCCCCTGGAAATGTCTTACAGTTTAAAACCTGGTTCCTAAATCTCTGTCTTACCATTATATAATCTATCTGAAACCTGTCAGTAGCTCCAGGGTTCTTCCATGTATGCAACCTTCTTTTATGATTCTTGAACCAAGTGTTAGCTATGATTAAGTTGTGCTCTGTACAAAAATCTACCAGGCGGCTTCCTCTTTCATTTCTTAGCCCCAATCCATATTCACCTACTACGTTTCCTTCTCTCGCTTTTCCTACTACCGAATTCCAGTCACCCATGACTATTAAATTTTCGTCTCCCTTCACTATCTGAATATGTATTTAAACCTAATAAAATCACGTAAAATGATTCACAAAAGCATTTATTCCATCAGTAAACATAGGGGCAAGTGTTGAGCGAACAGACATAAAAAAAATAACAACATTACTATGCAAAGGGTGCTAAAAGAAGGAAGGTAAACTATTAGTTTATGTTGGTGCCATTGGCCAGTTTAAAGAGTTGAAACCGGTAAAGTGAAACAAATAAAGCTTTTCTTTTGCACATGAAGATTGACTTCCTTCAATATTGAAATTCGAGATTGTATATCAGGGACTCAGAGAAAAGTTCACAGTGCAGGTAGTACTGGTTAGCAGACTTCAGATCGGGGATATTACTGAGGGCGTCTGTTGCCCCTCGGTGCTATCGCTTAGGAGTGAGAACGGTGCACAAGAAGGACTTGGCTAGAAGAAGAGTGGCAGCCGCTGGAAGTCGAGTAGGGGGAGCGAGAAAGAGAAAGAGTGCTCAGAGAGGCTGAGGATGGCGGGAGGGAGGGAGGGAGGGAGGGAGCGAGAGGGGTTGGGGCAGTTCTGCCACGTAGGGTGGAGAAGGTAGGAGTGTGCAGGGCAGGCTAAAAAAAATGGTGGAGGAGGAGTGGGAGCGAACGGGGGCGGGTTTACTTTACATTATGCAATGGCACGGAGCGAAATTTACTCGTGCGCAGGGAGCTTATCTGGCGACGGAGCGCGGGGCCGACGCGCCCGTGCCTGTTTAGTCAAAAGTTGGCTTCGGCGGCTGCGGCTGCGGTGGTAGCGGCGGCGGGGGCGGCGGGGCAGAACGTCGCGGCAGAACGGCGGACGCTCGTTTGCGGGCAGAGGAAAAACGGGGCCGTCGGCGAGACAGCCAGGGCTATTGCTGGCGGCTGTACCGGGGGGCGTGCGCTGCCACCCTGCGGCTAACGGCCGGGGTTAATGACGAGAAGGGCGGGCGCAGGGAACCCGTGCGGCGTTATTAATTTGTAACGAGGCCGTTAGGGGCGGACGGTGACGCCAGGTGGCCGGAAGAACGCGCACCGCTTCTCAATATCGTCGCGCCGACCGTCTGCTTTCAGCTGCTCCAGAGCCGCGGCTGCGGCGTCTCTGCCTGCCGGCGTTCATCGAGCGAGGCTGAAGTACAAGTACCGCGAAGCGACATCCTTATCCGTTGTTGGAAGACTAGGGACTGATTTGATGCAGCTCTCCATGCTACTCTACCCTGTGCAAGCTACTTAATCTCGGAGTAACTATTGTGACCTACATTCTTCTCAATTTGCTTAGTGTATTCATCTCCTGGTCTCCCTCTACGATTTTTACCGTCCACACTGCTCACCAATACTAAATTGGTGATTCTTTGATGCCTCAGAACCTGCCCTAACAACCGATCCCTTCTTCTAGTCAAATCGTGCCACAAATTCCTCGTCTCCCCAATTCTATTCCATACCCCCTCTACCCATCTAAGTTTCAGCATTCTTCTGTAGCACCATATTTCGAAAGCTTCTATTCTCTTCTTGTCCAAACTATTTATCGTCCATGTTTCACTTCCATACATGGCTATACTCCATAAAAATACATTTAGAAAAAGACTTCCTGACACTTAGATGCACATTCGATGTTAACATATTTCTCCTCTGCAGAAACGCTTTCCTTGCCATTGCCAGTCGATATCTTACATCCTCTATTTCGGCCGCCATCAGTTACTTTGCTTATCAAATAGCCAAATTCATCTACTACTTGAATGTCTCATTTCCTAATCAAATTCCCTCAGCATCACATGATTTAATTCGACTACATTCCACTACCCTGGTTTGGCTTTGGTTGATGTTCATCTCATATTCTTCTTTCAAGACATTGTCCATTCTGTTGAACTGCTCTTCCAGGTCCTTTGTTGTTTCTGACAGAATTACAATGTCATCGGCAAAACCTCAAACTTTTTATTTCTTCTCCATGGATTTTAAGTCCTACTCCATATTTTTCTTTTGTTTCCATTACGGCTTGCTTAATGTAGAGACTGAATAACACCCGGTGTAGGCGACAATCCTGTCTCTCACTCCTTTTCCGCCGGCCGCTGTGGCCGAGCGTTTCTAGGCCTTTCAGATTGGAACCGCGCGACCACTGCGGTGGCTGGTTCGTATCCTGCCTCGGGCATGGATGTGTTAATGTCCTTAGGTTAGTTAAGTTTTAGTAGTTCTAAGTTCTAGGGGACTGATGACCTCATAGTGCTCAGAGCCATTTGAACTACTTCCTTCTCAACCACTGCTTCCCTCTCTTGCCACTCGACTCTTATAACTACATCTGGTTTCTGTACAAACTGTAAATAGCCTTTCGCTCCCTCTATTTGACTCCTGTCACCCTCAGAAGTTGAAAGAAAGTATTCCAATCAACATTGTCAAAAGTATTCTCTAAGTCTCAAATGCTAGAAAAGTAGGTTTACCTTTCCTTAAGCCATCTTCTAAGATACGTCGTAGGGTCAGTATTGCCACACGTGTTCCAACATTTCTACGGAATCCAAACTGATCTGCCCCGAGGTCGGCTTCTACTGGCTTTTCCATTCGTCTGTCAAGAATTTGTGTTAGTATTTTGCACCCGTGACTCATTGAACTGACAGTTCGGTAATTTTCACACCCGTCAACACCTGCTTTCTTTGTGATTATAATTATTACGGGGGTGAGTCAACCGAAAATCTTAAATATTTTTTTTAAATAATAATTATTGTGCAGAAGTGGTACACAAAGGTGTATCACTTTTCAACATAGTCCCCCACGCTCAATGCAAGTCATCCAGTGCTTACACAGTGCATAAATTCCTTTAGAAAAAATTCTTTTGGCAGCCCGTGTAACCACTCATGCACCGCACGGCGTACCTCTTCATCAGAACGGAACGTCTTTCCTCCCATTGCGTCTCTATGTGGTCCAAACATATGGAAATCACTTGGGGCAATGTCTGATGGGTATGGTGGATGAGGAAGCCGCTCAAACTGCAGGTGTGTGATTATTGAAACTGTTATACGGGCCCTGTGGGGCCTTGCATTGTCGTGTTGCAAAAGGACACCTCCTGACAGCAATCCATTTCGCTTTTATTTGCAGGCTGCAGATGATTTTTTAGGAGATCTATGTATGTTTCACTGGTGACAGCGGTCGCTCTAGGGATGTAATGCTCCAAAATGGCGCCTTTTTCGTCCCAAAAGAGAGTCAGCATAACCTTCCCTGCTGATGGTTCTCTTCGAAACTTCTTTGGGTTTGGTGATGAGGAATGGCGCCATTCCTTGCTCGCTCCCTTCGTTACCGGTTGGTGGAAGTGAACCCAGGTTTCGTCCCCAGTAACGATTCTTGCAAGGAAGCCATCACCTTCTCGTTCAAAGCGGCGACGAAGTTCACCACAAGCATCAACACGTCGTTCTCTCATTTCAGTAGTCAGCTGCCGTGGGACCCATCTTGCAGACACTTTGTGAAACTGGAGCACATCATGCACAATGTGGTGTGCTGACCCGTGACTAATATGTAAACGTGCTTCAGTGTCATTCAGTGTCACTCGGTGGTTTTCCTTCGCTATGGCTTCAACTGTGGCAATGTTCTGTGGAGTCACAACCCGTTATGCCTGACCTGGACGAGCAGCATCTTCCACTGAAGTCACACCATACTGTGAATTCCCTACTCCATTCGTAGACTTGCTGCTGTTACAAGCATGCATCACCGTACCAAGTCGCAAGTGGGGCGGCCATCTTTATACTGATACTGCGACGGTATGTGTGCATCTACAGGCCATCCGGCACGCTGTAGCACGCTTACGAACTTACAGGATAACGGTGCGAAATTTCGATTTATTACAAATTTAAGGTTTTCATTTGACTCACCCTCGTATATTCTTCTTGAAGTCTTAGGGTATTTCGCCTGTTTGACACATCTTGCTGACCATATGGAAGAGTTTAGTCATGGATGGCTCTCCCAAAGCTGTCAGTAGTTCCAACGGAATGTTGTCTACGCCCGGGTTCTTGTTTCGACCTAGGTCTTTCAGTGCTCATTCAAACTCTTCATGCAGTAGCACATCTCCAATTTCATCTTCTTCTACGTCCTCTTCCATTTCCATAATACTGCCCTCAAGTACATTGTTCTTGTATAGACCCTCTATAAACTCATCCCACTTTTCTGCCTTCCCTTCTTTGCTAAGTACTGATTTTACAGCTCTTGATATTCATACAAGTGGTTCTCTTCTCTCCAAAGGTCTCTTGAATTTTCCTGTAGGCAGTATCTATCTTATCCCTAGTGATATGGGCCCCTACATCGACAAATTGGTCCTCTAGCCATCCGTACTTAGCCATTTTGCACGTCGCGTCGATCTCATTTTTGAGGCGCCATACAGGCGCGAATATCTCGCGCCAGGTCGATCGACACAAGTACGTCCTGCAGCCCAAAAAAACCCTAAAGTTTTTCTTCGAGGATTATCAGATAGCCAGTGATATTCGTTGCGCCGTCCGACACCAAATAAAGCTTTCTATTGTTGTCTGTGTTTTCTGTTTTTGTAAAAACACATTATGAACTGTGTGTTACGAATTTGCGAACGGCAGTTGAAATTGTAACTCAGGGACTTTGTCAAGCACATAACACACCTGGTGAGTCCATAGAGTCTGTTTATACCAGTCCCCACTACAAAGGAAGCGAGGGTAATAAAACCAGTCTTTTAATTCTGATCACAGATTCGAACTCCCAACAAAATTTGTTGTATGATTTATATAAATGCGTGTTGTCTGTACCTTCGGACATGCTCATGTAATTGATAAGCCTGGCTGGGCAGTGGATGTATCTTCCTCAAAACTAAATTACAAATGCCTCCCTCCTCCTGTAGGAATCCCTGAGTAGCGAATGGGTGTACAATAGACATGAACCGCTGGTAGGTGACGCCCAGTGGTAGTGTGGATCGGCCGTGAAGGTGCCAAGGTAGTCGGTGCAGATGCATTAGCGCCGCGTCCCGAGTGGCGCAGTAGTTACCGCACCTGGCTACTAAGCATGAGATCCCGGATTGGAATCCTCACTGGTACACATTTTCGCTCATCGCCGCTGATTCCGCGCAATGTCCCGCTGCAGCTGACAGCAGTGATCCTCCATCAATTTGCATGAAATGTGTTGCGTTGTTGCTTTTGTTATGTGCTGAAGTTGAGAAGCACTCTCCTTTGTGGACAGCTGTTTTCGAAATCGGTTCCCTCGAAAGAGCAGCTGTAACGCAGACTCTGTCAAGCACATGAGGGACGTGGGGAGGTAACAGCGTCTGTCTAGACAAATCGCCACTGCAAAGAAAGAGAGAGTAATAAAATAAATCATTTAATTCTGATCACAGATTCGAGCTCCCGAGAAAATTCCAAGTAAACTGATACCAAACAGAGACCGATCAGGCAATTAATTACCAAGTCGTCATTAGTATGTACTCAATTAATACTGCTAAACCAATTTTCCTAGGTCCGCAGACACTACCGAGGTATAGCATACATAGAGGATCATCGGCTCTGCGGGGCAGAATAACTTTAGCATTCTACTTTCATTTTTCTGATTTTGTCCGTTATAAATGGTATTTTTTTGAAACCTTCCCACTATCATAACACTGGGTTAGTTTTCAAATAAATTTTCTGCCACTAGTCACGACTTTCTTTTTATTTATTTTTTTACACGACCCGTTTCAAAAAACGATTCTTATTTCCAGTGTATATTTCTTTGCGTTATGCCATTTTTATATAATGTTTTCGAGGTGTGACGTTCTGCATCGTTTTGTTGATTTTCAATTTTCTTACGGTCCATTTGTGCAGAGTCTCACGTATATTAAACATCATTCTCAACTTTCTGTGCACAGGACACAAATTGTTATGTAAGTTATTTTCGATGTGAACTCTGCACAGAATGTTGTGTTATGTTCAAAATGTGCGAGACTCTGCACAAATGGACTATAAGAAAACTGATAATCAACGAAACAAAGCAGAACCTCATTTCCGAAAACATTACATAAAAACGGCATAGTGCAAAGAAATACACACTTGAAAATGGGAATCATTTCCCGAAACGCGTCGTGTAAAAATGAATAAAATAAGATCTTGACTGGTAGCAGAAAAGTTATTTATAAACAAACCCAGCATTACTGTTTAATACACAAAATGCCTAAAATGACGAAATCTAACTTTCTTCCTTGGCTGTTATTTCGAATAGTCGTCGAGGCCCCATGGTGGCGGGGACATATAAAGTCTCCTGTGTTATGGGAATCCGTGCCAGTTCCATCCACACAACTTGAAGTCAACAACTCGCCAACTCCAGGCGGCAAGAACAGCGGGAACGTTTACACCTCCAAACACTGTGAGGCTAGCTATATGGACCTTTTGTCATATCGCGGAGGTGCACTGCATTTCATCATTTCTTTAAGTAGCCCAAAGAGCAACTCTGTGGCTACATTCCGTTGCAGCTACTAAACGTGTCGACATCGCGAGGTTCGTCGGGTAGTAGTTTCCGCCATTTTGTGGGAAGTGTATTGTCTTCCATTATCTCGGTAGCAATGTTGCGTTAACCAACCGCGAGTGGCTTCTGGTGTTCACAATTATGAAGCCCGTTGGAAATACGACCGATGTGTGTGTGCTGTCGTTACATTTGCACCGCGAGATACCGTCGCGGCAAATCGACATGTAGCGTGGTATGTTCTATTGACCGACCCCTGTTACTGTGACTTAATTGTTAATACATGGCTAGCTTCCTTCTTACAGTGTTTCATATTAATTCATTCTGCGCTCTCTCTAAGGATTTGTCTTTATACTGAAGACGTTCCATAAGATAAATATAGGAATTGTACCCGCACCCCGTCTAAAAAACGGTTAGAAAACTTTTCACACTTGAACACAGAATTTGCTCCAGGCACAGAGAGACTGGGTACAATGACTCGGTTACGGGATCCCAGGGGGTGAATGGGAGACTGATCGTCTTACTTGTTAAATCTTCTTCATCCCACAATCAGCAGCAGAAATTATACTTATGGTGCGTATCCAGTAAAGACTTGGGAAAGAGGTTGCAAGGAATGGATAGTGTTTTGAACATAGATTATTAGACGAACGTCAAGAATAATAAAAAAAAGGGTTATGGAATGTAGTGGAATTAAATGAGGCAATGTTAAGGGAATTAAGTTAGTAAATGAGACACTGAAAACAGTACATGAGTTTTGCTATTTCCGAAGTAAAATAAATGATGATGGCGGTAGTAGAGAGGGTACAAAATGCAATCTGGCAACAGCAAGGAGAGCAGTTCTGAAACACAGGAATTTGGTAATATCTAATAGCAATATAATATCTTTTCTTTTCGTGTTACTTTGGTATTTAGTCTTGTATGGACGTGTAAAGTGTGCAGTAAGGAATCTAGATAATAAGAGAATAGAAGCTTACTCACTGTGGTGTTATAAAAGATTGCACAGATAGATCGTAGAACTAACGATGAGGTACTGAATATAATTGAGCAGAAAAGAAATTTATGGCACATTTTGACTAAAATAAGGGATTATTTGATAGAAAACTTCCCAGGCACCAAGGAATCGTCACTAAAAAGACGTGGGGCGAAGGTTGGTTTCTAGAGGAAGCTCAGGAGATGAATACAGAAATCAAGTTCAAATGCAGTAGCATGCAGTAGTTATTTAGTTATATGGGTTAAATACCGTCTTTTACGGCTGTAAGAAAGTCTAATTCAGCCCAAACGCGTTTCGCTTTGTTTTAAAGCGTCGTCAGTAGTCACTATAACAACAGAGTTTCCTAAAATTTTGGTCTGCTAGGGTCGTGAACAATTCTCGTGCTTTGACTTACTAGTAGAAACAGTATTAATTGTTGTCGTCACTCGTGATTTTTTGCGTGTCACACTAATCTTCAAGTTCTGTCACACATAGGTGACGGCACTCTCAGTAACACTAAATATAACCCAAGGAAAAAAAAGAACGATGCACTAAGAAGGAATTACCAGAACGGGGCGGAAAACGGTAGATGTCACGCACATGTACAGACAAATAAATGATCGCAATTTCACAAAAATTGGATGATTTACTTAAGAGAAGGAGCTTCACAAACTAAGCAA
Organism: Schistocerca piceifrons; assembly: GCF_021461385.2. Lineage (NCBI taxonomy): Eukaryota > Metazoa > Arthropoda > Insecta > Orthoptera > Acrididae > Schistocerca > Schistocerca piceifrons. Next base: position 647,138,692 of record NC_060142.1, read on the forward strand.
GGCAGTAACGCGTCGGTCCGCCTTGGTCCATATGAAAGCATTTCTTCGGCTGCCCGTTTATTGAAAGAGTTATTGGATGTCCTCCCGAGGAACGTCGTGCGAAATTCTATCCAATTGACGAGTTAGATCGTCAAAATCCGGAGTTGGTTGGAGGGCCTTGTTCATAATGATCCAAACGTTTTCATTTGGGGAGAGATCCGGCGACCCTGCTCGTGAAGGGTTTCGCAAGCGTAAAGACGGTCAGTAGAAACTCTCGCCATGTGCGGGCGGGAATTATCTTGTTGAAATGTAAGCCCAGGATGGGGTGTCATGAAGGGCAACAAAACGCGACGTACGAAATCGTCGACGTACTGCTGTGCTGCAAGGATTCCGTGGATGGCAACAAAGGGTCCTACTATGAAAAGAAATGAAACCCCAGATCATCGCTCCTGGTTGTCGGGCCGTATGGCAGGCGACAGTCTGCTTGATAACCCACCACTGGCCAGAGGACCTCGACACATGTCTTTGCTGGCCATCGGGGCTTAATTCGAACAGGGACTCGTCGCCGAAGACACATCTATTCCAGTCAACAAGATTCCAGGACCATGTGCCAGACACCACTACAAACTCGCTTTTTGGTGTACAGAGATCAGTGTTAGTCGGCATAAATGACGCCGTGGGCTCAGCACCCTTTCCGTTAGCCGACTGTTAACGATCCTCGTGGTCACTGAGGCACCAGCTGCACTTCGGATAGATGATCATGCTGAATCTGGGGCTGTGACTGCCCCTCTGACGATTGCGATATCCTCAAGTCCTGTCGTATCTTTAAGTCAAGTATTTTTTTTTTTTTTTTTCACGCTGAGTTCAGCCAAGGTTCAACCGTTCCTACCAACATCGTCGAATGTGTTATCGCTTCTGTTCAAATGTCGAGCGGTGTTGGAGTGAATATTTAAAGTTTTCGATTGGTGTGTTTCAATGTGTGTGTAAGATTTTATTTTTTAATTTTTAATTTGTGTGTGTGTGTGTGTGTGTGTGTGTGTGTGTGTGTGTGTGTGTTTGTGCGCGCGTGTGCGTGTGAGTGCATGTAAATTTTTATAGTTGTGTGTGATCTAGGATAGGGATGTTTACTAGTATACGTGATAATATTTTGTAATGTCTAGTGGGGTTGTTCTTTAGCTGCTATATATGTTTTATTAGTTTCAATAATTTTGGTTGCTGATATTTGTCTAGTTATTTAATATCTTCTTCTTTTCCATTCTTGCCTTTTGGATGCGGAAGTTCTCCTTAGGGATATGAGGTGTTTCTTGTTACTGTATCTATTTTCATGTCTGTTTTTATTGTGGTAGGGTGGTCGTTTCCTTGTCTGAGGTGTTCTGCAAATGTTGAATAACTGGTGTTTTATTTCCATGCTGTCTTATGTCAGTTATACCTAATTTGGAAAGTTCAGCTGCTCTGCCTTAAAATTTTCATTTTCTGCTGGTGGGCAGCCCTAGGTATAGAGCATTTTAACCGTTACACTGAAGTTGATAAATGACAGATGTATGGTACGTGTCAAAAAATGGTTCAAATGGCTCTGAGCACTATGGGACTTAACATCTCTGGTCATCAGTCCCCTAGAACTTAAAACTACTTAAACCTAACTAACCTAAGGACATCACACACTTCCATGCCCGAGGCAGGATTCGAACCTGCGACCGTAGCAGTCGCGCGCTTCCGGACTGAGCGCCTAGAATCGCTAGACCACCGCGGCCGCCTGGTACGTGTCAGTGTCATCTTTCGTCTCTAGACGTTTCTGTATGCAGTTATTGCTTTGCTATGTTCTTTTAATTCTTTGTTCCTTGAGCACGTGCCAAATTCAGTGTGTGTTTCCGCATGTAAATGTGGACCAACTTCTCTGTCGAGTTTCTGTGTTGTGCAGTTTATGTGTAGTGGTTGTGGTGGTGGTGGTGTTGCTAATGGTGGTGGTGATGTTGTTGGCTTTTGTGGTGGGTGTAGTAGGTCTCTGGATCTGTGTAGTGTTTCGTTTTTCTAACGATTTCATTCAGTTGTGTAGCTAGAGATTCTTTGTATCTGTTACTTCTTAATTGTTTGTTTCTGCAGCACCCTGTATAAAGCAAGAGGGTAAAAGTCTGGAATATCTTTTTGTTCAGCAATTACTAACTATTGATGCTGCGTGAGGTCCAGATCCCTTAATTATTTGTGATAATTTTGTGAGACTGACACGAATTTTACAGACTGCCAATAACTGCATAAATACGATATTCTGTTAGAAGTGGATACGGTTTTCCGCAGTTGCAGTGTGGAATACTGCTGTGACTTAATTCGACAAAGATAAAGCCATGTTCTAATGTTTAAAATTAAGACAGTGTCCCAGAGGCTCATTTATTAACTACATTCTGAAGTGTTAAATATAACTACTGTTGCATAAACTTACGCTACCTAAAAGCACTGTTCAAAAAACATTTTCCACATAAAAATTTAAAAAAAACCCATGCTGTAGGCTGTAGAACTTACACTTGATGACAGACACACGTATATACACGTACGAAACAATAGCAAAACGATCGAATGTTTGCGCTCAGAACTGAATGTGATGGACTACGTCGGCTGTTTCCATTCGGTTACTCGCACAGACTGGTTTTACGCAACATAACGAACGGCTAATTCAATCGATGCGTAAAACTACAACCAAATGTGTCATTTTATCCAACAATCGGCTGAATCGATTTGTAATTTCAGGATTTCCCATCATAGGAAAACTCTGAATAGTTCTCGGATACAAATCCGGGTGGTGTCACATAAAACCGATTGTTTTCGTTCTCTTGTTCCCACCTATCACCAATATGGAGGAACGATAAAACCCATTCTCGATATACCATGAACCTACCGCTGTGGAATTCGTACCAGACGGCGTTTCTCTTTTTTTCACGAGGCGCAACGCGATGCTCCGACAAACAAACAACATTCAAATACAATTTATGAGTTAGAAACGTGCTGCGTAATGTTTCCTTATATTCGGAAGGTGCACGGCCAACACCGACCTACGTTGTGCGAGTGAGTTTAACTGCTGAACATCTTCATATCCACATACATGCATTGACGCCTCATGCATATCTGACGTCTATTAAAGTTTTAACGACCAGCAATGTACAAGCCTGAGAGAGGCCAGGGTAGGAACCAGCTCGGTACTCAAATTAAGTGTCCTGAGGAAACAACAGGGCATCAAAGCTGGACTTCCGGAAATGGATTTGAAATCCAGTCCTTCCGTTTTAGAGTCCTATATGTATTTAGCTTCATAACATGGACTGTAGTGCATAAGATTCACTTACAGTTTCTGTGTAGACACAGCAGCTATGTTAGTTTTGTTAGTGCCTGACCTACAATATTATTACTGCTTTTTCCACTCCAATTTCAATGATATTTTCTTAATTCTCCTGTCACGGTTTTAAATTGTTGATGCGGTAACAAACGCACAAGGGCGTGTTGAAACTTTATGCCTGTAATTTTTTTATGTGAAATGTCTAAGATTTTTAAATAAAGCAAACTTTATTAACGTCCTACATCTTTATTCTTCAAGTTTAAATACTAATTTCTCAACATAGTCACCTTGGCGGCGAAGAAATGTTTCCCAAGAAGGGACCAGGTTTTTGATACTGTTACTGTACAATGTGTGACTTTGCTGATGGAGCCATAACCCCAACTTCAACTCCACTTGCATCATTTCATCGCTATATAAGTAAAATCTTCAAAGGTGTTCTTTATGTTCTGGAAACATATTAAAATCGAATGAGACTAAATCAGGACTGTATGGAGGATGATCGTTGATAGTGGATACAAAGCATCGGACTTTTGCTGATGTCTCAGCGCTCGTGTGTGGTCCGACATTGTCATGCTTAAGGATAGGGTGCTCCATATGTGGACGATGTGGACGAATTCTGCGAATTTTCCGCGGACGGAAACTCCTCTACAGCACACTGTTTCTCATGCAGCAACACATTTAAGTTACACACGCCCATGTTAGACAGTAAACTTTGGATCTCTCCGGAGGTAGAGGGCCGCAACTTGGATCAGCGAAACGGGGAAGTCGACGGAGTAGTATCCATGACATGTAATACTTAAACAGATATTGAGAACAGAATAAAAAATTTGGAGATATTTTTCAGCAGACCCTCGTAATTTTGGGACAGTGGTTCAAAGAAATCAGAGATGAAGAACTGTATGACACATAGAAGGCGTAAAACAAATTTTGTTTTGTAGTTTGCACTGTACGTAAACGCATTACGACACAATGCTCTTTCGAAAACTGACGTGTATGCAGTAGTAGAATTTGTGAAAAACGCATTAATAATATTAAAACGCTACATAATGTAAAATTAAGATCTCTCTCTCTCTCTCTCTCTGTTTCTCTCTCTCACCTGCTTCAAGCGCTTACGGCTATTATTTTAAATGATGGTTGTCATCCGACTTCCTGTTGCTGTAAGCCTGCATTTGGGTATGTGAATGAATTTGCTTCTGCTAAGCATTCACACATATACTTCATTTTTACTATAAGTTTTCATTCGATTTTCCAACGCAGTGCCGAAATAGGTACTCTGCCACGGAGCTGTAGGGTGTTAGCGACGTAGCAGTAACGTTATTTTAACATTGTTGTGGGAAAACAGTGAAAAATCTGGGTTACTTATAATCCTTTCACAGTGTGAAAAGACAAACAGCACTTCTTGGACCAGTGAATCTCAATAACGCATACACTATCAGATCAATAGTATCCGGACACCTGTTAGTGGACGCTAATATGAGGTGCGTCCACTCTTCACCTGTGCGACGGCTTGAACTCTTCTGGGGTCACTTTATAAGATTTTTCCGAGTCTCTGTGGAGGAATGGCAGCCCATTCCTCCTCAACAGACGAAACTCGAGAAGATATTGATGTGGATGCTGAGGTATTGAGCGATGTCGGCGTCCTAGCTCATCCCAAAAGTGTTCCATTGGGTTCGCATCTGGATTCTGGGAAGCCCAGCCCATTTCTCGAATTTTACTGTCGAAAAACCACTGCCTCATAGTTGCTTCTTCACGGCAGGGTGCTCTGTCGTTCTGATACAAACAATCCTCGTGTGTACAGAGAATACATGCTGTGGAAAGCTTCATATCGTTACACATTTAGTGTCATCTTGAGTGCAGTATGAGAACCACCACTACCTAGTTAAAACAATCCCGTACCGTAACACCACCTTCTACATCTACATCATACATCACAAGCCACATACTGGTGTGTGGCGGAGGATACGTTTGTACCACTAACTGAGCCCTCCAACTCTGTTCCAATAGCGAATAGCGCGTGGGAACTATGATTTTCGAAAGCCTCTGCATTGACTCTAACTTTTCGAATTTTCTCCTCTTGGTCATCACGCGAGACATATGTGGAGGAAGTAACATGATGTCCCACTCTTCGCGGAAAGTTCTCTCTCGAAATTTCAATAGTGAATCTCACCGTGATGCACAACGCCTCTATTACCGTCTACCAATGGAGTTCGTTGATCATCTCTGTAACTCTCTCGTGCCGACTAAACGATCCCGTGACTAAAAGTACCGCTCTTTGTTGGATTTTTCCTATCTCTTAAATCAGTCGTGTTTGGTAGGGATCCCAGATAGATGAACCATACTCAAGAACTGCGCCTTATAAGCCACTTCCTTCGTCGATGAGTTACATTTCCTTAAGATTCTTCCTATGATTATGGGTCTGGCATCTGATTTTCCCACTATTTGTTTTATGCGATCATTTCACTTAAGGTCGCTCTAGATAGGTAGTCCTAGGTATTTTACGGCATGTACTGTTCCCAGCGGTTTTCCATCAATATTGTAGCTATACTGCAGTACATTTCCTATGTATGTGCAATATGTTACATTCATTAGCCGGCCGCTGTGGCCGAGCGGTTCTAGGCGCTTCAGTCTGGAACCGCGCTGCTGCTACGGTCGCAGGTTCGAATCCTGCCTCGGGCATGGATGTGTGTGATGTTCTTAGGTTAGTTAGGTTTAAGTAGTTATAAGTCTATGGGCCTGATGACCTCAGACGTTAAGTCCCATAGTGCTTAGAGCCATTTTTTTTTTTACATTTATTTACGTTCAGAGTCAACTGCCAAGGCCTGCACCATCCATCAATTCTCTGGAACTCATTCCGCAAACTGTCATTATCTTCTGGCATTGCTAGTTTGTTATAGAGAACCGCATCATCTGCGAATAGCCTTGGAGAGCATCCAGCGCTTTCTACTGAATCATTTATATACTGTTAAACAGCAACGGTCATATCACGCTTCCTTGGGGTACTTCGAAAATTACCTTTACAACTGTCGATTTTGTTCCTTTAAGAGCGAGGCGTTGAGTTCTGTCTGCAAGGAAATGTTGAATGCAGTCGATAATCTGTATCGATCTTGGATAAGCTCGTATTTTTCACTAAACGGCGGTGCGGAAAGATGTCAAATGCCTTGCTGGAGTCAAGGAACACGGCATCAGACTGATACTTCCATATTTCACTATTTCCACAACATGCGGCGGTAAGTATCACTCGTCAGGCACTCGCCAAACGCAAACCCTTCCATCGGATCATCCACGTGTATATTGTGATTCACCCAGTTAACAGAAACTTCGTTCATTGCCATTGACCCAACTCAAGCGGCGCTTTGTATTGACTATAGGAATGTGTAGCTTAGGAGCAGCTCCTTGATCATCGTATCCCACTCCTTTTTAAAGCTCTACGCACAGTAACTGTGGTAGCTAGACTGATGGCAGCACTCCGGAAATCACGAGTGATTTCTTCCGGTGATTCCACGTGATTTCTTACTACCACTGTCCCAAACGCTCGCCGCTCCCTGCCCGGCGGTGCATGAGGTCCTGTAGCTGTGGCTGTTCATTCTCGTTTCCAGTTCGCAGCGACATCACCAACTGCTTTACAAGGGTTGAAATGTCCGCAACGGAATTTTTACTCAAGTGACTTCCAATGACTATTCCACGTCCGAAGAGACTGAGCTCTCCCGACGGACCAATGCTGCTGTTACTATTTCTGCAGTGTCCTGCCCGCCCACCAAATATGGGGTGCCTAGGAAACCAGCGTCTCGGGTCGCTAGACAACAATTCAAGTGAATTGTATTAATGAGGTTTATTACAAAAGGAAATGATTACAGTACTTAAATTTGTGAGATACAGATGTGTCGCGAGGAAAAGGCGACAGGCAGACATAATCAAGCTCTTGAGTATATAAAATCCGTCAGGTAAGTGAAATAATACACTACCTAAGTCACCGCTCTACGAGCTCATAGATCGGTTAGTCTTCAACAGGGCGGCGGCCAGAAGGCGCGGCGCTTATGTCCTCTTCGTCTAGAGGCCGCGGCTGTCTCGGTGTCGTCATAGGGTGGGGTCGGTCGACGTAATATTAGCTGACGTCGTCTCACAGCCCTCTACGCTCTACCACTCTTGACCGGCGTGCCAATGCCTGACGTTATGCCGGAACAACTTCTTTATTGTTAGCACAATACTACCCGCCTCCCTATGTATTGGCGGCCCCCACTCTCGTTACATCTAGTGGTCAATCCTGCATAACCCAGCGACGTCCTGATACGCTTGATCAGATAGTGTACGAATGTATCGTAATGTGTGTAACCTACATCATTTCTACAGCAAGGCATTTCTCTGTCTGCCGTATATTGATGCCACCTGATACATATACACTGCTGAGAAGAACCATCTTTGGATCGCAATACATTAGCGACTGTGCCTGAAATACACTACTGGCCATTAAAATTGCTACACCACGAAGAGGACGCGCTACAGGCGCGAAATTTAACCGACAGGAGTATGATGCTGTTATATGCAAAAGATTAGCTTTTCAAGGCATTGACACAAGGTTGTCGCCGGCGGCGACACCTACAACGTGCTGACATGAGGAGGGTTTCCAACCGATTTCTGAGACACAAACAGCAGTTGACCGGCGTTGCCTGGTGAAACGTTGTTGTGATGCCTCGTGTAAGAAGGATAAATGCGTACCATCACGTTTCCGAATTTGATAATGGTCGGATTGTAGCCAATCGCGATTGCGGTTTATCGCATCGCGACATTGCTGCTCGCGTTGGTCGAGATCCAATGACTGTTAGCAGAATATGGAATCGGTGGGTTCAGGAGGGTAATACGGAACGCCGTGCTGGATCCCAACGGCCTCGTATCACTAGCAGTCGAGATGATAGGCATCTTATCAGCATGACTGTAACGGATCGTGCAGCCACGTCTCGTTCCGTGAGTCAACAGATGGGGACGTTTGCAAGACAGCAACCATCTGCACGAACAGTTCGACGACGTTTGCAGAAGCTTGGACTATCAGCTCGGAGACCATGGCTGCGGTTACCCTTGACGCTGCATCACAGACAGGAGCGCCTGCGATGGCGTACTCAACGACGAACCTGGGTGCACGAATGACAAAACGTCATTTTTTCTGATGAATCCAGGTTCTGTTTACTGCATCATGATGGTAGCATCCGTGTTTGGCGACATCGCGGTGAACGCACACTGGAAGCGTGTATTCGTCATCGCCATACTGGCGTATCGCCCGGCGTGATGGTATGGGTTGCCATTGGTTACACGTCTCGGTAACCTCTTGTTCGCATTGACGGCACTTTGAACAGTGGTCGTTACATTTCAGATGTGTTACGCACCGTGGCTCTACCCTTCATTCCATTTCTGCGAAACCCTACATTTCATCAGGATAATGCACAACCGCATGTTGCAGGTCCTGTACGGGCCTTTCTGGATACAGAAAATGTTCGACTACTGCCCTGGCCAGCACATTCTCCAGATCTCTCACCAACTGAAAACGTCTTGTCAATGGTGGCCGAGCAACTGACTCGTCACAACACGCCAGTCACTACTTTTAACGAATTGTGGTATCGTGTTGAAGCTGCATGGGCAACTGTACCTGTACATGCCATCCAAGCTCTGTTTGACTCAATGCCCAGGCGCATCAAGGCCGTTATTACGGCCAGATGTGGTTGTTCTGGGTACTGATTTCTCAGGATCTATGCACCCAAACTGCGTTAAAATGTAATCACATGTCAGTTCTAGTATAATATATTTGTCCTATGAATACCCATTTATCATCTGCATTTCTTCTTGGTGTAGCAATTTTAATGGCTAGTAGTGTACATTTCAGACTTTTTTTGGGTTTAGGATGTGTGTGGCACCAATTTCCACAAATTACTAACAGGCTGTTGAAGCGGGACTGGTATGCACTACCGTCCTAAATGTGCGTAGGACGATTATGGCCTTGTGAAGGGGACACTTGCGCTGCTGGAAGAGGTATGTCTCTCGGGGAATACATATCGTATGAAGGGACGCGGGTGGTCCATAGTAACGTCCACGTAGTCCACAGCTGTCTTGGTCCCTTCGATAGATATCCTTACTCCCATGGAAGCCCAAGTCCCTCAAACCGTAATACTGCCCCCACCAGCAGGCTTTCGTGGCGCGGTGCAAGTTTCGAGTAGCCGTTCGCTTGGATAACGTCGTATCTGGCCACGACCATTGATCTTGTGTGAACGGAAACACGGCTCGTACGACCAGGTGTTCTTTAAATTTTGGAAATAGATGAAAATCGGGCAGGGCCTAGTCGGGACCATTTGGAGGGTGATGGATGACAGTGGAACGGAGGCGTCGGGCTGGTGCAGCACTCGTGTGTGTTCTGACATTTTCGTGCTGAAGGAGAGAGTGCTCCATGTCTGGATACAGTGCTTGCATTCCGGTGTTCAGTTTTCTGAGGGTTTAGCAGGCAAAAACGTAGTTACGTAACACGCAGCCACGTTACACAGTACAATTCTGAGTCCTCTAGCGTCAAGGGGTTGCAACTTGCGTGAGCCGAGCGGTAGTGTGACATAACATGTACAAACTCAACCGATATTGAGAAAGAACATCGGAAGTTATTGTAAATCCTCGTCGCCTGTTTTATAAAAGCCTCGTCGTTACTGCTGTGGACACCGAGTTGCCGCTGTTGTTACGGTAAGCCGAGCTTGTGAGACGGCTTCTGGTGCAGTACACCGCTAAGACAATTTCTCCTTGCCTCTATTTTACACACCTCTGCCCCAGGGCCAGGTAGCAGGATAGGAGAGCGAAGGTTCTACAACATTAGAAACTAATTAATAACAAAGTCACACAACTGAGTTAAAAGGTTTCCTTATGTTTGAGACTAGCTGAATATTGCCTCTATTTTACACACCTCTGCCCCAGGGCCAGGTAGCAGGATAGGAGAGCGAAGGTTCTACAACATTAGAAACTAATTAATAACAAAGTCACACATCTTAGTTAAAAGATTTGCTTATCTTTGAGACTAGCTGAATATTGAAATTTGCAACACTGACTGAAACGTAACACAAAAAACGGCCCTCAATGGCTAAGTGCAAATAATCTTAGCTGAACTTCACAACACATAGCAAATGCAATTTACAACAACTGTTCAAAATGGCTCTAAGCACTATGGGACTTAACATCTACATCTACATCTACGTCCATACTCCGCAAGCCACCTGACGGTGTGTATCGGAGGGTACCTTGAGTACCACTATCGGTTCTCCCTTCTATTCCAGTCTCGTATTGTTCGTGGAAAGAAAGATTGTCGGTATGCGTCTGTGAACGCTCTGATCTCTCTGATTTTATCCTCATGGTCTCTTCGTGAGGTGTACGTAGGAGGGAGCAATGCACTGCTTGACTCCTCTCGGTGAAGCTGTGTTCTCGAAACTTCAACAAAAGCCCGTACCGAGCTACTGAGCGTCTCTCTTGCAGAGTCTTCCACTGGAGTATATCTATCATCTGCGTAACGCTTTCGCGATTACTAAATGGTCCTGTAACGAAGCGCGCTGCTCTCCGTTGGTTCTTTTCTATCTCTTCTATCAATCCTATCTGGTACTGATCCCACACCGGTGAGTAGTATTGAAGCAGTGGGCGAACAAGTGTACTGTAACTTACTTCCTTTGTTTTCGGACTGCATTTCCTTAGGATTCATCCAATGAATCTCAGTCTAGCATCTGCTTTACCTACGATTAAATTTGTATGGTCATTCCATTTTAAATCGTTCCTAATGCCTACTCCCAGATAATTTAAGGAATTAACAGCTTCCATTTGCTGACCAGCTATATTGTAGCCAAATAACAAAGGATCTTTCTTTCTATGTATTCGCAGCACATTACACTTGTCTACATTACTGTGAATAGCAACGGTCCTACGACACTCCCCTGTGGCACACCTGAAATCACTCTTACTTCGGAAGACTTATCTCCATTGAGAATGACTTGCTGCGTTCTGTTATCTAGGAACTCTTCAATCCAATCACACAATTCGTCTAATAGACCAGTTGTTCTTACTCTGTTCGTTAAACGACTATGGGGAACTGTATCAAACGCCTTGCGGAAGTCAAGAAACACGGCATCTACCTGGCAACCCGTGTCTATGGCCCTCTGAGCCTCGTGGACGAATAGTGCGAGCTGGGTGTCACACGATCGTCTTTTTCGAAACCCATGCTGATTTCTACATAGTAGATTTCTAGTTTCCTGAAACGTCATTATACTCGAACATTAATACGTGTTCCAATATTCTACAACTGATCGACGTTAGAGATATAGGTCTATAGTTCTGCACATATGTTCGACGTCCCTCCTTGAAAACTGGGATGACCTGTGACCTTTTCCAATCATTTGGAACGCTACGCTTTTCTAAAGACCTACGGTACACCGCTGCAAGAAGGGGGCTAGTTCCTTCACGTACTCTGTGTGAAATGGAACTGGTATCCCATCAAGTCCAGCGGCCTTTCCCATTTTGAGTCCACTTGAATTAGAACTACTCAAACCTAACTAACCTACTGACATCACACACATCCATGCCCGAGGAAGGATTCGAACCTGCGACCGTAGGAGCAGCGCGGTGCCTCACAGAAGCGCCTAGAACCTCTCGGCAACACGGGGCGGCTACAACAACTGTCTTTACACTTCTAAGAATTCACAAAACAACGTTCCCTGTCCCAGTCAGCCCTGGACGATGATCTACAACCAAGTGGGCAGAGCTGCTCTTCTATCTTACGAGTAGGCTTCTGTCCGTTGTCGTGCAGTCATTGAAGGATTGTATTCGGCTGGCAGTTGGCCGAGGAGAAGTCGATATCTTCATCCTCTGCGCCTGCCGTCGTGCTGGTGGAAACCGCGCAAGTGACGAGTCTCCGTGGAACTGACACCAGTTCGCATCTTTTAGCCTGTCGTGCTTCTGCCGTGGCTGATCGGATGACAAAGCAGAGGCATTGCTTTTCAGCATGCCTTTTGTAGCTTCCCCGCTTCCTTCATTATACATGGTGTCCGTAGTGTTCCGTTTAAAATCATTCGTTTAGGCTTCTGCCAAACGCCTTAGCCAGTCTGATAATTTGAGAAAACCGTAAGGATTTCCTAGAATCGACATCCCATGTACATGTGCGTACTTACATTTTAGATTTCTTTTAGTGATTACGATGCACTATTATTCGCATTGGACCGTGTCTTTCAATGCGCAAAAACTTTTAACATGGTTGGTTAACACTCATCCTAGCAATAAAACTTTGTTGGTTTATGCACTTCTCATTTAAATTTTATCATATGCTAAACAGACCAAGCTTTACGCAAATTTGGAATTATTTTTGCATAATTGCTAGAAGAGCACAAAATTTATCATTTCAGTTAACGTAGTTATTGGAGCACGTGTACATGTTACGGTCCACAGGAAAGGATTGCTTTATGAATATTCTGTGCTTAGGGTCACTTGCAATTCTGATCTACAAACTGAGCCTTCCGAAGCGCAGAAATGGAATCTAGTGATCTACCACTGTAAATTAACCGTGTTTTACAATTTAAAGGGTACACTCTACAATTTCAGCCTCGGAAACAGGGTCGGGTTTTTCTAAATTCTCTTGTAGTGAGTTATAATTCCGTCTATTACTTCCACGCTCTCCTTTATTTGTCAAAGTAGTCTCGTTGTTTCCAAATACCTACTACAGAAATTCTCCTATAATCTGTGTTGGACATTACCATTTTTGTCTTTCTCTTTATTTTACCCTAGTCTATAAAGACACTTAATATTATTACGATCGAAGTATTCCACAAATGCCGGCCGAAGTGGCCGTGCGGTTAAAGGCGCTGCAGTCTGGAACCGCGAGACCGCTACGGTCGCAGGTTCGAATCCTGCCTCGGGCATGGATGTTTGTGATGTCCTTAGGTTAGTTAGGTTTAACTAGTTCTAAGTTCTAGGGGACACAGCATCTCCGAGGTAGCGAAGAGAGGCGGATTTTCCCGTACGACCATTTAACGAGCGTACCGTGAATATCAGGAATCCGGTAAAACATCAGATCTCCGACATCGCTGTGGCCCGAAATAGATCCTGCAAGAAGGGGACCAACGACGGCTGAAGAGAATCGTTCAGCGTGACATAAGTGCAACCCTTCTGCAAATTACTGCAGACTTCAATGCTGGGCCATCAACAAGTGTCAGTGTGCGACCCATTCAATGGAACGTCATAGATATGGGCCTTCGGAGCCGAACCGCCACTTGTATCCCTTGATGACTGCATCAAACAAAGCTTTACGCCTCGCCTGGTCCCGTCATCACCGACATTGGACTGTTGATAACTGGAAACATGTTACCTGGCCAGACGAGTCTCGTTTCAAATTGCATCGAGCGGATGGACGTGTATGGAAATGGAGACAACCTAATGAATCCATGGGCCCTGCATATCCAAGGAGACTGTTCAGGCTAGTGGAGGCTCTGTAACGGTGTGGGGCGTGTGCAGTTGGAGTGATATGGGACCCCTGATAAGTGGCTGGCTCTGAGCACTATGGGACTCAACTGCTGAGGTCATTAGTCCCCTAGAACTTAGAACTAGTTAAACCTAACTAACCTAAGGACATCACAAACATCCATGCCCGAGGCAGGATTCGAACCTGCGACCGTAGCGGTCTTGCGGTTCCAGACTGCAGCGCCTTTAACCGCACGGCCACTTCGGCCGGCACCCCTGATAAGTCTGGGTATGACTGACAGGTGACACGTACGTAAGCATCGTGTGATCACCGGCACCCATTCATGACCATTGTGCATTCTGACGGCCTTGGGTAATTCCAGCCGGACAATAGGACACTCCACACGTCCAGAATTGCCACAGAGTTGCTCCAGGAAAACTCTTCTCGGTCTAAACACTTCCTCTCGCCACGAAACTCCCCAGACATGAACATTATTGAGCATATTTTGGAAGCCTTGCAGCTTGGTATTCACAAGAGATCTTTACCCCCCCCCCCCCCCCCTATACTCTTACGGATTTATGGACAGCCCTGCAGGATTGAATGCGTCACTTACCTCCAGCACTACTTCAGACGTTACTCGAGTCCATGCCACGTCGTGTTGTGGTATTTATGCGTGTTTGCGGGGGACTTGCACGATATCAGGCAGGTTTAGCAGTTTCTTGGGCTCTTTAGTGTTTAAAACAATTGATTTCATCTGACAGTGTTTCATACTCCTGGTCCAGTCGGTGTTTTCACACACAGAACCGACGACGACGTATAGTCGGACTGTGTCGCGATCGCGTTGACACACGGCTCGGTGGAGAGTGGTGACTGGCATGGAGGTGGGCGTAGTTGTCGCTGCAATACCGCTTGTAACACTGCAGCCGGGCGCTCTACTCGCAACCTTGGGTGTGTTAGTTATCTAGAGATGAAACTATTAGCACAAAATACGAAAACATAAAAGATGGCATCAAATAAATAGAAAGTTATCGACATTTGTAACAAGTGCGTTGTCATTTACGATACGAATGTGCAAATCTCCTTCGATAAACGATATCTATCAAAGATTTTCAGTTCTGCGTGTGCGCGTGACATATGGATCATTGAACTCTTTCAAATATCTAAATCTACATCTACATACATAATCCGCAAGGCACCGTACTATGTAAGGCGGAGAGTACCTTGTACCACTATTAGTCATTTTCTTTCATGTTCCACTCGTAAATGGAACGAGTGGAAAATGACCAGCTACATGCCTCCGCACGTGCAGTAATTATCTTATATAATCTTATTGCGTCTCCACACTTGAAAGGTACGTTGGCAGTCAGCTTCAAATGCCGGTTCTCCAAAGCTTCCTCAATAGTGTTTCGTGGAAACAACGTACTATTCCTTCCAGGGCTTCACATGTGTGCTCACGTAGCATTTCGTGTGCTGATCAAACCAACCAGTCTCAGATTTAGTAGCACGCCTCTGAATTGATTCGATGTCTTCCTTTCATTCCAGAATGGGTCTCACTATGTTCTATGCACGGGATTCTTCATATAAACTGATCGGCATCGTTGATCACGGTCCTAAAGCAGTTACTGTTGATATAGTTTGTATTCACATACAATCATTGATAGTTTAGGATACACATACAAAATACGTGTATGAATATTTCTGAGAAAAGTATACAAGCGAAGTTACATTATATCTACATCTACATCTATACTCCGCGAGCCACCTTACGGTGTGTGGCGGAGGGTACTTATTGTACCACTATCTGATCCCCCCTTCCTTGTTCCATTCACGAATTGTGCGTGGGAAGAACGACTGCTTGTAAGTCTCCGTATTTGCTCTAATTTCTCGGATCTTTTCGTTGTGATCATTACGCGAGATATATGTGGGCGGTAGTAATATGTTGCCCATCTCTTCCCGGAATGTGCTCTCTCGTAATTTCGATAATAAACCTCTCCGTATTGCGTAACGCCTTTCTTGAAGTGTCCGCCACTGGAGCTTGTTCAGCATCTCCGTAACGCTCTCGCGCTGACTACATGTCCCCATGACGAATCGCGCTGCTTTTCGCTGGATCATGTCTATCTCTTCTATTAATCCAACCTGGTAAGGGTCCCATACTGATGAGCAATACTCAAGAATCGGACGAACAAGCGTTTTGTAAGCTACTTCTTTCGTCGATGAGTCACATTTTCTTAGAATTCTTCCTATGAATCTCAACCTGGCGCCTGCTTTTCCCACTATTTGTTTTATGTGATCATTCCACTTCAGATCGCTCCGGATAGTAACTCCTAAGTATTTTACGGTCGTTACCGCTTCCAATGATTTACCACCTATGGCATAATCGTACTGGAATGGATTTCTGCCCCTATGTATGCGCATTATATTACATTTATCTACGTTTAGGGAAAGCTGCCAGCTGTCACACCATGCATTAATCCTCTGCAGGTCCTCCTGGAGTACGTACGAGTCTTCTGATGTTGCTACTTTCTTGTAGACAACCGTGTCATCTGCAAATAGCCTCACGGAGCTACCGATGTTGTCAACTAAGTCATTTATGTATATTGTAAACAATAAAGGTCCTATCACGCTTCCCTGCGGAACTCCCGAAATTACCTCTACATCTGCAGATTTTGAACCGTTAAGAATGACATGTTGTGTTCTTTCTTCTAGGAAATCCTGAATCCAATCACAAACCTGGTCCGATATTCCGTAAGCTCGTATTTTTTTCACTAAACGTAAGTGCGGAACCGTATCAAATGCCTTCCTGAAGTCCAGGAATACGGCATCAATCTGCTCGCCAGTGTCTACGGCACTGTGAATTTCTTGGGCAAATAGGGCGAGCTGAGTTTCACATGATCTCTGTTTGCGGAATCCATGTTGGTTATGATGAAGGAGATTTGTATTATCTAAGAACGTCATAATACGAGAACACAAAACATGTTCCATTATTCTACAACAGATTGACGTAAGCGAAATAGGCCTATAATTATTCGCATCTGATTTATGACCCTTCTTGAAAATGGGAACGACCTGCGCTTTCTTCCAGTCGCTAGGTACTTTACGTTCTTCCAGCGATCTACGATAAATTGCTGATAGAAAGGGGGCAAGTTCTTTAGCATAATCACTGTAGAATCTTAAGGGTATCTCGTCTGGTCCGGATGCTTTTCCGCTACTAAGTGATAGCAGTTGTTTTTCAATTCCGATATCGTTTATTTCAATATTTTCCATTTTGGCGTCCGTGCGACGGCTGAAGTCAGGGACCGTGTTACGATTTTCCGCAGTGAAACAGTTTCGGAACACTGAATTCAGTATTTCTGCCTTTCTTCGGTCGTCCTCTGTTTCGGTACCATCGTGGTCAACGAGTGACTGAATAGGGGATTTAGATCCGCTTACCGATTTTACATATGACCAAAACTTTTTAGGGTTCTTGTTTAGATTGTTTGCCAATGTTTTATGTTCGAATTCGTTGAATGCTTCTCTCATTGCTCTCTTTACGCTCTTTTTCGCTTCGTTCAGCTTTTCCTTATCAGCTATGATTCGACTACTCTTAAACCTATGATGAAGCTTTCTTTGTTTCCGTAGTACCTTTCGTACATGATTGTTATACCACGGTGGATCTTTCCCCTCGCTTTGGACCTTAGTCGGTACGAACTTATCTAAGGCGTACTGGACGATGTTTCTGAATTTTTTCCATTTTTGTTCCACATCCTCTTCCTTAGAAATGAACGTTTGATGGTGGTCACTCAGATATTCTGCGATTTGTGCCCTATCACTCTTGTTAAGCAAATATATTTTCCTTCCTTTCTTGGCATTTCTTATTACACTTGTAGTCATTGATGCAACCACTGACTTATGATCACTGATACCCTCTTCTACATTCACGGAGTCGAAAAGTTCCGGTCTATTTGTTGCTATGAGGTCTAAAACGTTAGCTTCACGAGTTGGTTCTCTAACTATCTGCTCGAAGTAATTCTCGGACAAGGCAGTCAGGATAATGTCACAAGAGTCTCTGTCCCTGGCTCCAGTTCTGACTGTGTGACTATCCCATTCTATACCTGGTAGATTGAAGTCTCCCCCTATTACAATAGTATGATCACGAAACTTCTTCACGACGTTCTGCAGGTTCTCTCTGAGGCGCTCAACTACTACGGTTGCTGATGCACGTGGCCTATAGAAGCATCCGACTATCATATCTGACCCACCTTTGATACTTAACTTAACCCAGATTATTTCACATTCGCATTCGCTAATAACTTTGAAACGTCCCCTTTCAACAATTATACATGACTGTGCTTAAACTGACACACAATATTTTGTTAGCACAACGCAATCTGACTTTCAAAATTCCCTACAAAAGAATGGCCCTGACTAACATTAAACTATACCTTTCACAAATCACTTACCTCACAAAAATCTTCGCTGCTCAAGCTACTGCAATACAGCGAGCGCCACTACTGCCAGCTAAATAAAAGATTCAAACTATGGAAGGCACTAACTACTGATAGGGATAGTTAGCAAATGAAAGATATTAATAGAGAACAAACAATGTATTTACCTTGATATCATCATATATAAATATAGCAGTTCATGACAAATTTCAAAACTCCGCCATCTCTCTCTCCACATCCACCACTGCTGGCGGCTCACCTCCAACTGCGCAACGCTACGCGCTGTTCACAGCCAGCTGCCTAACACTACAATGGCGAGTATTACAACAATGCAAAGCAGCCACAGACTGCACACAGCACAGCCAGTGATTTTCATACAGAGGTGGCGTTACCAATAAAAAAACCTAAACAGCCTACTTACATAGAGAAAACATAAACAGCCTACTTACATAGCCCCCATGCTCCCCACAAAAAATTTTTACAAATGGTGTTGGGCACTGGCCAATACAGATTTGACAAAAATTTTTCACAATTACAGTAACAAAGATATAAAATGCACACACTTATTGATACAATGTTGCTCAAAAGCTAAAATTTTCTCACAGTCCATAAAGATAGTCCTGATCATTCATCATAATAGTAATTACAGTTTCTCATTAGTAAAAGAAATTGCACACAGAAGTAGTGGATTTCCATGCAGTCTTGAAGAAGTAGTGTTGTCCTTCCAATGGAAAGACAGTGCTGACTCTCGACATGCAGACAGGTAATGGGCCACAACAGAGCAAACCCACAGCAGAGTCAGTCGAAATTTTGAAGAGTATTGGTAGGTAGGTCATCACAGAGCAGACCCACTGTAGTCCTGGTAGAGATTACGGTATTGGTGGGCCACCAGAGGTGCAGACCCACTGCAGTCCTTGTAGAAATAATGGCATGGTGGGTCATCATAGATGCAGACCCACTGTAGTCCTTGTAGAGATAATGGTACTGGTGGGTCATCAAAGATGCAGACCCACTGTAGTCCTTGGAGAGATAGCCAGCAGCCATCTGTTGTGACTGTGCAGGTGCACAATCACCATTGAAGAGTCTTGCGGATAATATAGCAAGTCCATAAACCACCACTTGTGCACTCACAAAGTTTTTGAAATTGTCCTTAGAACCAGCAATGCTGTTATCCAGTCCCTTGCTGAATCATTAACACACGTGCAAACACTATCAGTCCCTACTTCTCACATATTGTCCATATACTATGACCAACAGAAACGTGTGCAGTGTAATGTAACTAACAAGTTAATAATATCATGAACTGTTGACAATTACAATTTTATAACATAAGAATACAATAACAAAGGTACAAAATACATCATTAAAAACATAACAATACAGATAACGTTTGTAGTAATAGGGGCTTTACAAAAGAATAGAAATAAACATATACATCAGTGTTACAGGAATTATGACATAAGTAAATACATAAAAGATCAGAATAACTTTTGAAACATCAACTTTACACGTGATCATTAAAACAAAACAGAATTAATAATGTCTAACATCTTTACAAAGTAAATAACATATTATTAACGCAAATTATATTTGGGGATAACAGTATTCCTCATCATAGTTCATGTAGCTGAGTATGAGAAAAATTCTACAACAAAAGTCTGATGAGGTAAACATATAAAGACAGGAAGAACATATATACACAAGGGTACCCAAACACATAGTGGGATAACACAAAAGGAAAGGACAGGGTATGTTTCATTGCAGTATTTTGCAAACAAAACTTTCTTTGCTTCTTGGAGATTTCCCTTCATTCATCATTATTCCCAAAAGTCCTATCTAAGCCTGCCTTCTGTATTTCGTTCACATCCTCTGTCAAAAATAGTTTTTATCTCTGCTTTCTGTATTCTGTTCACATCCTCTGTCAATAATAGTTTTTCTCCACTGTACAGTATCCTTTTTATTTTGCCAGACCATTTTCTGATAGCTTCTCAATGCATTTCTTATAAATTTATAATAGTTAGTTTCTTATATAGTCTCCTCTTAAGCTAACTTAAATCTACTGAGCTCAGATACTAAACTAAGGGACGAGGCAATGCAGCAGCACATAAAACAATTAATATAAACAGCAATGAAAAAAATGGAAAATCGCAAAGCAAGCTACAGTAAATCTAAATTACCAAGCAATTCAACATTACAACTAATATGAGTCAATGTACAGTAGCAAGATAAATAAGTCAGTAGTTAAATTAGCTTAACAGAGTAACACAATTTAAAATTCAGTAGCACTATGCCTGGCAAACAGCAGCAGCAAATATAAAAAATATAAAAAATATAAAACTTATATCTATACATGACAAAGCTCAAGCAGAAAAAATATTACAGTAAAAACAACAATGCAGATAAGGGAAATGTATATTCACATCTTAATATCTATATAATTAAAGTGGTGCACCACAACAACTGATTGTAAAAAGAAATATTACCATGTACTTGAAAAGAAAATTATGTGTTACTGTTACTAGTTCCTTCTTATTGTTCTTTCCTTTCCAAGTGCTCCTTTTTTAAAGAATGTGGATCATAAAATAATTATTTAATAGATCTGTTGACAGAAAGTGTTCACATTAGCAAATGCATTTTATTTTATAAAAGCAATGCTGCAACACAGCTGGAAACCAGATATCAAGTGAAATAAGCAACTACGAAAAGCAAAGCATAAAAATATCATTCAATAGTCATGTGACATTTCATAAGTTAGTAGAAACTCTCTCAACTCTCGTAGAAAGAAGCTTGTCATAATCAGGTGTGCAGATGTAAAAATATTTCTCGTCATTTCATTAGGCATTTCAGCAAATATCATAAATTACGAGCTCCACAGTATGCTTTCAACAAGGAAATGTCAATAGCAAGGTTAATGGAAGTAATGAGGGTGTCGCATTTGCAATATTTTCTCTAAAGGAATGTCAATGGCGAGGATAAGGCCTGCCTTTTTTTCTTTTTTTTTCTACCTGTGCTTCCGGAAAGGCACACCCTAATGGCTTGTTCTCCAGGTGTTTGACACAGCTGCGTGCCCACGACGCATTACGTGCAGGTGGTCACTTAACTTTCTTACGGAAATATTTACGACACCAGTTTCCGCTACAGTGACAGTCTCACATAAAAATATTTCACAAGTCAAGAATTAGCGTTGCAAATCTGTAGAAAGAAAATCCTATGAATATAACGTTGTCCAAAAAATTTTCGCCGGCATTGTGATACATTCACGCATTTAAACACATTTCATAACTCTTAAAGTACGATTCTTGGTTTCCAACATCCTTTTTCACAAGTCAAGAGTCCCTACCCACTATTCATTACTCCTTACCTTATTACACATATATGTATCCATCGACACTCGTCAGTATTTCGTCATTATAAATATGAAGCATAATCAAATAACTCATATAGCCTCAGCCTATTAATCGTAAACATACCTCAGCAGCATAATACACATCGTCGTCGTAAAAATAACATCATAACACCTCAGTCAAATCTCAAAATCGTCGTAGCTTCCTCCAATAATTAAAAAAATTCTCTGTTCATGTCAAAAGTGTCATCTGCCTCAAACGTACTTTAAAAATCATGAATCCATACCAAATACATCATTCAAAGCTCTCATAGTATCACAATGGGTCCGAAAAAATATGAACAGTTCACACAGTACAGACAAAATAGAATTTCATAAGTGTGAAGTAATCCAACTTTGTAATTGCGTAAACATCTGTCACTGACGTAGTAAAAATAAATTTTATCTCTCAGTTAAATGATCAGATAGCTGTGTAATTTGTGTGTTAGAGAAATATGGTACCGATGTGTAAAGTTGTATAAGCAAATACCATATTAGCTAGGGCTCCTTGTGCTTGCCAAACACATGGTACACAAAGTAAGTCAATACCTCCCTGAGGATAAATGTAATTATACCCTCAGGTGTTACAAATTACAGCAATAGAATGAAATGTATCACAGAAAACTTTCTTTGTAATTCAAAAATCTTTAAAAATAAATGTTTTAAGTACAAAATTAATCAAATGCGTGTCCTGTAGCGCTAAATGTGCGTCTTGCTGTAAGATAATTCTGTGGAAGTGTCGTACTTATCGTCCTCCGAAAGCCAAGTTCTGCAGAAGTCAATGTACTTACCTCATGATAAACAAAAGTGAAATGCTTTATGTATAGATATCTTAGTTATTACGCTTATTGCCGTGATGAAGAAAGTACTGTGCTGTAACGTATTGTTGTGCTACGGAAAAGACAATCTCATTGTTGCTGTACCACAAAAGTTACTACTAAAACATGTTTTACTTTCCAGAAGAATTCAGAAAAACTGTGCAGATATAAAACAGAAACACTGCAAAAGCAACATTGTAAATTGTCACTCATTAGTAGCGTCGTGATAAAATCGTGTAGCTGTCACATAAACTAACCACTGTGCCATCTGGTATCTCACTGAAAGTACTTTAAATCCAGAATATATTTTCAAGTAAACCAAAATGTTGCATTAGAATCTCATTAGCAGTACCAGTATATGTCCTAAGTATGTAAGCCTCATATTCGTTACGTAATCGTGCAACTAACAAGGAGGAATGTATACACACAATAACACTGTGTCGTCTGTTCGCAATAACAATGCAGTCGTAATTTCTGTTAAAATAAGTTCTCTTGGTTCTTTAGTGGATATTGAACTTCAAAACATTGTTGCATGGTAACAGTTTCTAAAGCATACTAGTAACGTGAAGTGAAACTTTTTATGGCAAAGACAAAGTTAAAAAGCAGATTATCTTTCAATAAACGGTTTTACATGTGAAATATGGTGTAAACCTTTACTCTTCCTAGTACGCAGAATTTCAACTTGAATGCAATTATCATGCGGTATTCGTCCGTAAAGAATACTGGAATTTTGCTCAAGGTTAGCGTCAATGTTATTTTTCTCTGAGCCAGCCGGCGCACGCGGCTGCCTGCGGTGTGAGTCATTGTCTGTTTCTTTGTTGGCGCGCGTCGTTACTGGGATTAGGAGGTCTAACTTCCACAAATTCGCCTTGCCGAGAGGGCCCAGCTCTGTTTAAAGCTCGCCAGTTCTGATAGAATTCAGGTCTGTCGTTTTGTCGGTAGTTTACACAGTTTCTTTCGTGTCGGTCACGTGGTGGAGAATTTCTCCCTGAATCGTAACTGCGCGCTGAACTGTTGCGTCTGAAATTATTCTGTCTCCCTTGATAATAATAGTTCTGATTACCATATTGTCTGTTTCTATGGTTATCTCTGTCATATTCATTACTATGGAAATGCGATCTTTCTCTGTAACTATTATTACTCTGCCAGTGGTTGTCATATGGGTGGTGTCTATTTTGGTCACGATTTGCGTTGTAAGAATAGCCTTGTCGCGTCCAGTTATTATTTCTTTCATCGCGGAATTGTGACGGATGTGACCTGTAATTGTTGTGTTCCTGTTTCCGCATTCCGCGATTGTCAGTGTCAATTTCCAATTCTTGTAACAGTCCCTGAAAAGCTTCAATGTCGTCTTTGCAACGTCCTGCCAAAATAATGTGTCGTAAATGTTCAGGCAATTTGATTAAGCAAATGCGGATGAGTTCTGAGGGGCTGTATGGGTTTGATAGGTACTGATTCTTGTGTAACATGTCTTCAAAATATTTCATAAGACTGGAAAATTCAGATTGTTCGAAACGTTTCATCATTATGATGCTTTGTTTTACTCGGTCTTGTGTGGCCTGAGACCAATATGCTGAGAGGAAGGCATGGTAAAACTCTCCTTCACTGTGGCAATCGTGAATTACCGATCGCATTCTTACAGCTGGTTCATTCTCCAAGTAGCCACACATAAATTCTAATCTGTGCTCTAATGACCAGTTGGGAGGAAAACAATGAGAGAATTGATGGAGCCATGCTTGTGGATGAATGTCGTTGCCAGAATTCTTAAATGTTTTGAATTTACGTGTAGTAATGAACAGCTTATAGTCAAAGTCATCATGTCGGCGAGTCGCATATCGGTCATTGTTACGTCGTTTTGGTGGCTCCATTTCAATATTCGGTGCACCTTGCCAATTTCTTTCATAACTTTCGAAGTGTCCTCTGTTATTATTTTGTGGTTGTTCCGTATTTCTAAGTCCCTCTTCCCGTATTGGAGCGCGAGTGGCCTCTGAAATACGTAATTCTTGTATTACCTGAGTCAGCTGATCTTGTACTTCCCGGATTTCTCTTTGGTGTTGCGTATTAATTTGATTCTGATTTTGTTTGAATTT
Organism: Schistocerca piceifrons; assembly: GCF_021461385.2. NCBI lineage: Eukaryota > Metazoa > Arthropoda > Insecta > Orthoptera > Acrididae > Schistocerca > Schistocerca piceifrons. The sequence continues at coordinate 647,163,151 of NC_060142.1, forward strand.
CCTAATTTGTTCGCACTCTTCTGTGTCATTAAAGACTACCGGTTTTGTGTCGTTCAGATTATCATCTACCTTCGTAGATAAGTTAGTGAACTGATCCGAAAGTTCGGCTACTTTCTCCGATAGTGAACACATTTCCTCAGTGTGTTTTTCTGAGCCAAGTTTCAGAGTGTCCATTTGTGTTGAAATCGAATCTACTGTGTTCTTTAAGTTTTCCTGAGTTTTTGCAAGTTGCGTAACCGAATCAGTAGATGCAACTGAGTCAAATTTAGCTTGCAAGGTCTCATGATTTTCATGAACAATAATTTGCAGTTCTTTTATGGCTGCTTCGTGATTCTGTAATGCCTTTTCATGCCGCGAAAAAATAGGTAGAAAATGCTCACAAATTTGAGTTTTTACGTCATTACAGACTTTTTGACATTTCGATTCAATGTTATGTAACTCAGTAGTTAAATCTTCACGCGTTTGTTCAAGAGTTTGTTCCAATGAGTCTAACTTTTGAAGCTGTTGCTGTGTTTGTCTCTGATTTTGTTCCAGTGTGTCTAACTTTTTAAGATTTTGTTCCACTGTGTCTAACTTTTTGAGATTTTGTTCCACTGTGTCTAACTGTTGCTGTGTTTGTCTCTGGTGTTGTTCCATTGTGTCTAACTTTTCAAGCTTTTGTCCCATTTGTTGCATTAATTGTAATAACAATGCACTGGTGTCTGAAACACGTTCCTCAGTGCTTTTCGGCAGTGAAGTTGCACCGGCAACATTCACATTTTGACAAGCGGAAAATGTGTCTTGACTCATTTGAGAAAACGGTGAGAACCCAAAACCTGAATCTACAGTATTTGTAAAACTGTGTCCTGTCATTTCGGATTCCTGAGGCGAGCTGTTGCCGACCGATCGATCGATAACGCTTCCCTGTTCACTACCTGTTTCACTGTCTACACCATTGTTTGCCGCCCGCTCCATTTCCCTATGCGCAATTACCAAATTACTACTTTGAACATTAGTTAATTCATTACTCTGCGGCGCTAACACACTGCTTTCGTCTTCACTGTCATTTCTCAGTTTACTTTGGAGCCTAGTATTACGTTTTTCACACGCCATAATTGTCACAATATTTCACACGATAACACAGAAAAGCACAATTTGAAGAGCAAAATAAAATAACATAACAATGGAAATAATGTGTACTTAATTGCCAGCGCAGCTGCGAAATACTTGGTGCAAATCTACATGCATGCCACAACTGTTTTACTGTACAACAATGAAAAACTACAACTACAAAGGAAATTCTCTCTATGATTACGCGCTATCAATAAACAAAATCTACACTAATTACACAAACTACAAGAAAAAAAATCAGAAGATTCCAGTGAGGTATCCTGGCAGCGTCGCCATATGAAACGTCCCCTTTCAACAATTATACATGACTGTGCTTAAACTGACACACAATATTTTGTTAGCGCAACGCAATCTGACTTTCAAAATTCCCTACAAAACAATGGCCCTGACTAACATTAAACTATACCTTTCACAAATCACTTACCTCACAAAAATCTTCGCTGCTCAAGCTACTGCAATACAGCGAGCGCCACTACTGCCAGCTAAATAAAAGATTCAAACTATGGAAGGCACTAACTACTGATAGGGATAGTTAGCAAATGAAAGATATTAATAGAGAACAAACAATGTATTTACCTTGATATCATCATATATAAATATTGCAGTTCATGACAAATTTCAAAACTCCGCCATCTCTCTCTCCACATCCACCACTGCTGGCGGCTCACCTCCAACTGCGCAACGCTACGCGCTGTTCACAGCCAGCTGCCTAACACTACAATGGCGAGTATTACAACAATGCAAAGCAGCCACAGACTGCACACAGCACAGCCAGTGATTTTCATACAGAGGTGGCGTTACCAATAAAAAAACCTAAACAGCCTACTTACATAGAGAAAACATAAACAGCCTACTTACAACTTCACTGGATATTATTGAATTCTTTACTGCTATAAATACTCCTCCACCATTGGCGTTTATCCTATCCTTGCGGTATATATTACATTCTGTGTCTAGGATTTCGTTACTGTTCACTTCCGGTTTTAACCAACTTTCCGTTCCTAATACTATATGCGCACTATTTCCTTCAATAAGAGATACTAATTCAGGAACCTTGCCCTGGATACTCCTGCAGATTACCAATATTACGTTAACTTTTCCTGTTTTTGGTCTCTGAGGACGGACGTTCTTTATCAACGATGATAATGTCCTCTCTGGTAAGCCGTCAGGTATTTTATCGTTTCGCCCAAGGGGGGGTCCCTCTAACCTAAAAAACCCCCGTGTGCACGCCACACGTACTCTGCTACCCTAGTAGCTGCTTCCGGTGTGTAGTGCACGCCTGACCTGTCTAGGGGGGCCCTACAGTTCTCCACCCAATAACGGAGGTCGATGAATTTGCAACCATTATAGTCGCAGAGTCGTCTGAGCCTCTGGTTTAGACCCTCCACACGGCTCCAAACCAGAGGACCGCGATCGACTCTGGGCACTATGCTGCAGATATTAAGCTCAGCTTGCACTCCGCGTGCGATGCTGGTTGTCTTCACCAAATCAGCCAGCCGCCGGAAGGAACCAAGGATGGCCTCAGAACCCAAGCGGCAGGCGTCATTCGTTCCGACATGTGCTACTATCTGCAGCCGGTCACACCCAGTGCGTTCAATAGCTGCCGGAAGGGCCTCCTCCACATTACGGACGAGACCCCCCGGCAAGCACACCGAGTGCACACTGGCATTCTTCCCCGACCTACCCGCTATTTTCCTGAGGGGCTCCATAACCCACCTAACGTTGGAGCTCCCTATAACTAATAGGCCCGCCCTCTGTGACTGTCGGGACCTTGCCGGAGAATCGGCCACTGGCCCAACAGGCGAGGCATCCTGTGGTGGCTCGGAAACGATGTCATCACCACTAGGAAGCACCCCGTACCTGTTGGAAAGGGGTAAGGCAGCTGCCACGCGGCCAGATCCCACCTTCGCCTTTCGGCCAGGCACGCGCGAGCCCACCACTGTCCGCCATTCACCCTGGAGTGATGGCTGACCGGTAAGATGCTCACTGCCGGAAGACGCAGCGACATCAGGGGTTCCATGTGATTCCAAGGCCACCGAAGTAGGCATAGGTCTCACCACAGTTGCCCCAACGCCACTACGAGCCGACGCCTGCGCCTCGAGCTCGATGAGCCTAACAGACAAAGCCTCCACCTGCCCCCGAATAGTGGCCAATTCTCCTTGCGTCCGCTCACAACAACCACAGTCCCTACACATGACTATGTTTACCCTACTCTATACGGTGACAAATTCCCAAGATAATCTTCTGATGAGCTACTCTGATAATCAAGAAACACTCACTGAAATACGAGACGCGAAAACTACGCTAGGTTTTCCCAGAAAAACTATTTAAAAGCTAAGCGCAGCAAATAAGTACAAAAACGCTTTATACTAACAGTACTCGCTGCTGCTGGTGCTCTCGCTCTGGCTGTCACAAGGCAACTGCTGATTCAAGTGACTAGTGGCTAACGGCCGCGTAACAAACAAAAGACGGTTTTAGGGCGCTTTCTGTTCTAAACGATCAAGAAAACACTAAGAAATCTAACACGAAAACTACGTAAAGTTTTATCAAGAACTGTTAGTTACTATGCAGAGCAGATAAACACAAATAGAATCCCTTCCTTAGTGGAAGGTCGTAAACAAAATGCAAAATAAACGCTTTATACAAACAGTACTCGCTGCTGCTGGTGCTCTCGCTCTGGCTGTCACAAGACAACTGCCACAATGTTTGAAGTTCTGATTGGAGTACACCGTGGCTTCACAACAAAAGTGGTATCTCAAAGTCTGATTTCATGTTAAGGTTGATAATCCCCATAATACACGTAAGTGGTGCTACGACGTTACTTTCAGTCATATACATCACCCCAGTAATTTAGTGATTCGTTGGTGTATTTCTAGCTGCCGCTTGCATTTTCAGAAATACGAGCGTACGGTATATCAAAACAGATGTCTGATTCGATTGGAGAGTTTCTATGACACGGCGTGTCCATACTTTCTTGTAATTTGGGTCCTCAGTTTCTATAATTTTTTTAAAAAATGATGTTATCTCGCTTTAGGCTTTTAGAATTTTATTTTAGGATTGCAACTACGGCATTAAGCCATTTTCAAACATAAGATTGTGACGTATGCCATTTTGACTTTGGTCAAAATGTTATGCCGAAACTGCAATGGTAAAATGAAATTGTAACAACTGAGAGCAAGATGTCATTATTAAAAAAAAAAAGACAGTATGAACTCTCGAAAGAGTAATTTTCAGCCTTAAACAGTAATTTCGAGTGTGGCCCAAAGAAGTGTTACAGGACCAATAATTTTCACAATATAATACTACCAGCGGACCCATGCGAAACTTTCTCACTTCTACGGTTTTAAATTATGATAGTGTTTGGAGTAAGTGTAGTCGTTGGGATAAGGGTAGCTCTGGTAATGAAGAGAAAATATCTTTAAAATTGAACCGAACGACTTGAAATAATAATCATGGATTTATGTTAATCCTTGTAAACAAATATCCATGTTACCAAAAATATGGATGTTATTCGAAACTTGCGCAGGATTAGCCGAGCGGTCTAGGGCGCTGCAGTCATGGACTGTGCGGCTGGTCTCGGCGGAGGTTCTGGCCGGCCGGTGTGGCCGTGCGGTTCTAAGCGCGTCAGTTTGGAACCGCGTGACCGCTACGGTCGCAGGTTCGAATCCTGCCTCGGGCATGGATGTGTGTGATGTCCTTAGGTTAGTTAGGTTTAAGTAGTTCTAAGTTCTAGGGGACTGATGACCTCAGTAGTTAAGTCCCATAGTGCTCAGAGCCGTTTTTTTCGGCGGAGGTTCCAGTCTTCCCTCAGTCATGGGTGTGTGTGTGTTTGTCTTTAGGATAATTTAGTTTATGTAGTGTGTAAGCTTAGGGACTGATATCCTTAGCAGTTATGTCCCATAAGATTTCACATCCATTTTTGGACATTCGAAACTTTTGTAACGGATCGTAGGACGGTCGGAATTTAGAGACGCTCAGCAGAGCAACATAATCTGTAACATGACAAACACTTTAATTATCAGTGAACACATTAGAACGTAGCAGCAACAGGTAAATGACAATTCAAAGCAACTCTGACAAATATGTTTGTCATTTCGGAAAGTATATTCGCTTAGGAAAGTCAGCTTGTACGATGGGCAGTGGCAACGGACTACCGCAGTGTTGTTATTTATGACAATTCTGTATACGAAGTAAGCAGTTAATAAGTACTATAAACAAATAAAATGGTATTCCTAATAAGTTAATATGAAAAGGGAATCTCTTATTCGTGATTAATATGTTAGCTTCTAAAAATGTAGGTATGAAGCTGGGTATCCATTATGCCCTTTTACCTATGATAGTTAAAAACCCGTTTTATGATAAAAAGTTTCCGCAAATAGTCAATTTTAGTGCAAAATTAGTATGCAATATTTGAAGCCTGTTAAAAAACATTTACCTCATTCATTCCTGTACGATTAGTATGTGTTGAGAAAAAGGGATTTTGCCTTGAGAAAAATATATATGACATATAAATGGCATAGTGGGTAACATCGGAAGTTCCATGAGCTTTTTATAGACGATGCTCGTGCATACAGAAGAGTCACAACGCAAGAAAAAACATCGATATGCATGAAGACCTGTATGGATGACAGTTCACTTGATTCTCAACGTAAATAAATGTAATGTATTGAGCATAAATATACAGAAATATCCATTACTGCATAATCACAGGATTGTAGAATAACAGGATTGTAGAATAATCACTGGAAGTAATCACATCGACTAAATAGCTGGGAGTATGGGCATAGAGCGATTTAGTGTTGAACGACCACATAAAATTAATCGTAGGAAACGCAAATGTCAAACGAATTCTTTAGGTAGTATAGTCCTGTCACGATGGAGGTAGTATACAGAACTACAGTTCGGTTAGTACTTTATTGTTGTTCGTCAGTCTGGGATGCGTAGCAAAGAGGACTGAAAGAGTAAATAAGGAAAATCCCATAAAGAACAGCGCGTTTCATTTCAGCTTCATTTATGAAGCGCGAGAGAGCTACGAGGATGTTCAGCTAACTGTTACCCTAGGAGAGAGGCTCGGGCATAGCAGTGTGGTTTAGAGCAAAAGATTCCGAGACCACACGTTTCTAAAAGATTCAGTCAACATATTCCTTCCTTCTACGTATACCTCGCGAAAAGACCAAACCCATTCATTGACAAATAGTCAGCACGGATTCAGAAAATATCGTTCTTGTGAAACAGAAATAGCTCTTTATTTCCCCGAAGTGACGAGTGCTATCAACATGAGATGGCAAACTGATTTCATACTTTTAGATTTCCAGAAGGCTTTTGACACCGTTCCTCACAAGCGACCTCTAATCAAATAGCGTGCCTGTTGAGTATCGTCTCAGTTGTGCGACTAGATTCATGATTTCCTTTCAAAAATATCACAGCTGGCAGTAACTGACGGAAAATCATCGAGTGAAACAGAAGTAACATCTGGAGTTTCCAAAAAAAGTGTTATTGGCCCTCTGCTGTTCCTGATTAACATGGACGACATTGGAGACAATCTGAGCAGCCCTGTTAGTTTACATGCACATGATGATGTTATTTACCGTCTTGTGAAGTCCTCAGACAATAAAAACGAATTGCATCACGAAATAGAGCAGAGAGTACTACGTACGCGAATTATGTGACAGTTATTAAAACGTAGGCGTCTTTCTCTACCACAGGATGTTCTCGTGAAATTTGAATCAGCAACTTTCTCCTCTGATTGCGAAAATATTTCGTTGGCACCAGTTTATATAGGGAGAAATGATCATCATAATAAAATACGAGAATTCAGAGATCGCATAGGAAGACTCAGCGTTCGTTTTTCCCGTGCACTGCTCGAGAGTGAAACGGTAGACAGATAGCTGGAAGATCGTTCGATGTACACTCTGCCAGGCATTTAACTGTAAACTGCAGAATAATCATGTGGCTGCAGATGCAGAATCTGAAATATTCGAGCTCACAAGGACAATCACAGGCAATAGTTCTTCCCGGTGAGCATTCACGACTGAAGCAGCGGAGGAGGGCATATTACAATGTTGCATATGGTATACTCAGCCACGCATCATGAAGTGAGAAGCGGAGTAGAGATGTAGGTGTAGAAGTGCATGAATGATTTCAATAAATCTCTTACAGGGCAAAGGCTAAATAATATGAACAGTGATAGTAATAGGATGGTTGTGTTTGACGGTCAACAATTCAGTTACGTGTGCGTGCTCAGCGCCGACTAGGCGTCAGCGGAGGTTGTTTAAGGGTAACGCTAACTTCGTGTTTGCATTCAGAGGCCGAGGTCGTCGTGCAATGAAAGACTTAGAGTTGCAAAGAGGACAGATTGTGGGGACCTGATTAGCTGCAACATCAATAACCAAGAAAGCTAACTTGCTGAATGTTTCGAGAGCAACTGTTTCAGCAGTCTTGACAGGCTACACAATACATGGAAAGACGTCATCGTGTAAACGTAGTAGTGGGCACAAATCAAAAACAAATAACAGAGATCGTCGTACGCTAACACGAATTCTGTCAAAATATACAAAACTACGGCTGCTAAAGTGACTGCAGAGCTCAACAGCCATCTACGAGACCCGTATCTATCGATACTGTCCGCAGAGAACTCCACAAAGTGAATATTCGTGGGCGAGATGCTATAGCGCAACCATCAGTGACGACAGTGAAGACAACCAATGCAAAGAAGCGTAAGAGATGGTGTGAGGAGCAAAAATGCAGTGGAAACACGTCATATGGTCCGATGAGTTAACATTTCCGTTATTTCCAACATGTGGCCGGGTTTATGACTGGAGAAAGCAAAAAAATAATAGTAATAATAATAAAAATAAACGGTTCAAATGGCTCTAAGCACTATGGGACTTAACATCTGACGTCATCAGTACCTTAGACTTAGAACTACTTGAACCTAACTAACCTAAGGACATCACACTCATCCATGCCCGAGGCAGGATTCGAACCTGCGACCGTAGCAGCCGCGTGGTTCCGGACTGAAGAGCCTAGAACCGCTCGGCCACAGCGGCTGGCTGAGAACATCAAAAGAAGAGCTAGATCGGTTGATTCCAACGGTTAAGCATGGAGGTGTAAGTGTGACGGTGCGGGCAGCCGTATCATGGTATTCTGTTGGTGCCAACATTACTCTCAAAGGCCGTGTTACAACCAACGATTATGTGAACATTTTAGGTGATCAGGTGCATCCCATGATTGAAATGTTGTTCTCCAGCAATGATGCCACCTTTCAGGACGATAATGCATCCACAGCCAGGACAGCACAATCGTGGTATGAGGAGCATGCAATTGAACTGCAGCGTCTTTCCTGGCCAGCAGAGTCCGTTGTGGGAGTGATTGGGAGGCAGATTCAGGAACAGATTTCCGCTTCCCTCATCCCTGCAGGATTTAGAAGAGGTTCTGATCGAAGATTGGCGTAACATTCCACTGGAGACTATACAATCATTATTTGTCAGTATTCCAAGACAAATCGCAGCTTTATTACGGGGAAATCGGGCCCAACCCCTTATTAATAAACCATTTCCAAGTACGTACAGGTGTTCACATTACCTTGCCTATCCCCTGTATCATCACTGTAATATTCGCTGCAGTGGAACGTCATTCTTTTCCTAAACTTCCGCATCGCAGATTGTAACTGTGGCTGTGCCTCAACTTCCGCACGGCGGTCCTAAGGCGCGAGCTCCGGCTAAGCGTGATAGGCTACCGTCAAGCAGCCGCTGCAGTATACGGCGAGTGTAAAACGGACGCCGGCCACTGTAAATCAGGGCGGAGCGGGCTGCCGCCGGCGAGGCGTCGTAAAGACCCGCTGACGGCGGCCGCTGCTGCCTGCCGCTGACGCGCGCGCCCCAATGCCCGCCAACTTCGGCCTCAACTTCACCGCAGCACTTCGCAGTTCGACACCTCACCTGACAACTTGCCGAGTCGGACTTTACGGACTCGCTGACCACCAAGGAATTCGTTTAACTGTTCCTCTACCGTCAGGAGACATAAAATACAACAGACATTTGACTTCGTAGCTAAGGGCTTGACAGGAAAGCAGTGGATGAGACGGGAGAGAGAGATATATCTTATCCAATGTGTATGCTGAGCAAACAGTAAGAGGAATGAAGAACATATTTGTAAGTGTAAAAAGAAATTACAAAAAAAATTGAGATTTCCCTATAGCAGCAGATAAGATGGGAGAGATGAATACAAAGAGAGAGAGATGTTATTCATTGTGTATCTAGAGCAAGCACTAAGGCAAATCAAGAATAAAATTGGTAAAGGGAAGAAGAACTTCAAAAGAAAATATTCAGATTTTGCTATGACTCTGTAATTCTGCCAAAAATGGTAAAGGATTTGCAACAGCAATTGAACGGAAAGAATAGTTTCTTGAAAAGACATTAAAAGATGAATATTAAAAAATGTTAAATCAGGTCTTCTGTGCTTGTTTGTGGTCATCGGAAGGTTTGAGAGTGCTTCTTCATAAGGTGATAGACCTATCACGTGACATCGCACTTGCAACTCTTCATAGAACTATGAATCGAAGTTTTCAGTAATGAATCGGCGCAGTCTATTCAGCTAATCTTAACAGTTGGTTTCTAGTGCGATGTGCCTGGGATTTGTCTCACATAACGATAAATGCGTGGCTAAGTTTTAATACACTGAGGGGACAAAAACCATCAGATAGCGATATGCCTTTATACAGTAGCGGTAGTATCGAGTTCACAACATACGAAAGGACAGCACATGCACGGAGTTCTCATTTGTACTCAGGTGATTCAAGTGAGAAGGTTTCCAACTTGATTATGCCCGCACGACGGGAATTAACAGACTTTGAACGAGGAATGGCAGCTGGAGGAAGAAGCTTTGGACATAACACTTCGGAAATCGTTAGGAAATTCAATACTCCGCTATCCAAAGTGTCAAGAGTTCGCCAAGAATACCAAATTTCAGGCAGTATTTCTCACCACGGACGACCTTAACTTTTTGCCAGAGTATCAGCGTTTGTGTAGAGTTATCATTCCTAACAGACAGGCAACACTGCGTCAAACAACCGCAGAAATAAATGTGCGACCTAGGATGGAAGTATCTGTTAGGACACTGTGGCGAAATCTAGCTTTAGTGGTCTATGGCAACAGACGACCGACGAGAGCGCCTTTGCTAACAGCACATCACCTGCAGCGTCTCTCGTGGGCTCGTGACCACATAGATTGGACCCTAGACGACTGGAAAATTATGTTCTGATCAGATGAGACCAGATTTCGCTTAGTAAATGCTCATGGCAGGGTTCGGGTGTGGCGCAGACCCTATGAGGTCAGGGACCCAAGTTGTGAACAAGGCATTGTGCATGCTGTTGGTGGTTCCATAATGGTGTGGGCTGTGTTTACATGGGGACTGAGTCTTTGATCCAACTGAACATAACTGTGTCCAACACCTCACACATTTTTCATTACTGCATTAGTTCAGAAAGTGGCAGTTCGTTGTAGTGTTAAGCAGATTGTACTGCCAAAGTAGTAGGGTAAACTCTCAACATACACCCGAATATGTGACAGATGACAAGGAACCTTCCATAATGTCGATGTAGTGTCAGTCTGTGATTTTAAGACGTCACCAGACGGTTGGTTGTGAGTAAATTTTCGTTTCAACAACTTAGCTTTGGAAGTTCTGTGATGGATTCCTTTAGGTATTTTGTTCTGCTTTCTCTGTATCTTGATAATGTGCCATTGCACAATTTATGGTTCAAATGGCTCTGAGCACTATGGCACTTAACATCTGAGGTCATCAGTCCCCTAGAACTTCGAACTACTTAAACGATAACTAACCTAAGGATATCAGACACATCCATGCCCGAGGCAGGATTCGAACCTGCGACCGTAGCGGTCATGCGGTTCCAAACTGAAGCGCCTAGAACCGCTCGACCACACCGGCCGGCTAACCTAAGGACATCACACACATCCATGACCGAGGCAGGATTCGAACCTGCGAGCGTAGCAGTCGCGCGGGTCCGGACTGAGCACCCAGAACCGCTACACCACAGCGGCCGGCCACAATTTATGGATCTTTGCGATACGAAGTGCGTGTGTTTGAAGGATTTTTACAGTCGCCGTATCGGTCTGATTTAGCTCCTTGCGATTAATTTTTTGCCTCACTTGAAGAAGTGGCTATGCATTCTTGAGAAAAATCAAACCATGTCTGTCACAGTGAGTTGCTTATTTTTTTTCATTTCGACAAATCGTCCTTTACTGTAGGTATTAAAAATTGGAAAGTCATGGGAGAAAATCTACCGATTTACTGACTTAGTGATTTAAAAAAGTAATATAACTTTTCTTTGTACACCAAACTTTTGTTTGGTGTTCCTCTCAAAGGGTACAGGGAAATAAACATCACAACGGTTTGGGATGAATATTACTGTTTCTCGTGTTGTTCGTATCAATCTGAGGCAATGTGTTGTAAAGTAAAGCTCCTCTGGAGGTCGAGTCTGCAAGTTGACGAGACGCTAAGGAGAATACAAGTAGACTATTGGTTTCCGTGAATCCATCACCTATCGACGCGGCCCGGCAACCGTGACTGACGCTGAAGTTATTACCAGCAGCAGAGGCGTGGCAGGGACGATGAGATCGGACAGTGCGGCTAGCGTCCTCAGAAGCTGTTCGGGTTCGGCAACGCCGGGGAACCCCCCAGGTCGGGGCGCGACGTAATTACGCAGCGCGCATGCGCGAGTCCGCTCACGTAGCCAATAACGAGAGCGGGCGTCAGCTGTCGCGGCCGAACGGCGCCAGGTTCACGGGCGTCGTCGCCGCTTTGCATAATCCAGCCAGCCAGCCAGCCGGCTGCTGGGGGCCCGCCACCGCAGAAGCCGCGCTACGTGCAGAGCCGCTGGTTCTACTGCGGCCACAAATGTTTGGCCCCTGGCTGCAGATATTGGCACCGATGCTGCGTCTACTGCGCGATTTTAGTTCTTACCGGTACCGCAGAGAGCACCAGAATATACAGTGTTCTCTGATGTACTAATGCACCGAAGCGCTTAGGACCACTCATTACATAGAGGAGATGGGAATGTGGTCAGTCTAATACAGGGTGTCAAAAATATTTACAGCAGATATGTTACACATGACACAGGATCATACATTCGGTGCTTTAAAGTTAAGAGTTACAGGTCCAAACAACTTGCAGCTTACACCAACATCTTAAGCTCATTGCAACTATTCTAAGCGAAGTCAGCCTCTCTCCATGCATCAGTTAATACAGTGTGTTTTGAAATCATAATCCTAAAAATAACTTTCTAAATTCAGTAGACTTAGGCAGTACGAAACTGTAATCAAAACTGAATGTTTCTATGATGCAGAAACCCTAAAGAAAGAAAGATTATCAGGAAAATATTATGCCTCAAAATTACTGATGGAAAAATTTATAGTCTGATAATTAATAAGGAAGTGAAAGAGTACACAGACATACATGGTGACATGTGGACACGAAGACTTGAAACGTCCCCTTTGAACAATTATAGAAGACTGTGCTTAACCTGACACACAATATTTTGTTAGCGCAACGCAATCTGACTTTCAAAATTCCCTACAAAAGAATGGCCCTGACTAACATTAAACTATACCTTTCACAAATCACTTACCTCACAAAAATCTTCGCTGCTCAAGCTACTGCAATACAGCGAGCGCCACTACTGCCAGCTAAATAAAAGATTCAAACTATGGAAGGCACTAACTACTGATATGGATAGTTAGCAAATGAAAGATATTAGTAGAGAACAAACAATGTATTTACCTTGATATCATCATATATAAATATAGCAGTTCATGACAAATTACAAATCTCCGCCATCTCTCTCCCCACATCCACCACTGCTGGCGGCTCACCTCCAACTGCGCAATGCTACGCGCTGTTAACATCCAGCTGCCCCTCTACAATGGCAGTTCAACAATGCAAACTAGCCACAGACTGCACACAGCACAGCCAGTGATTTCATTTTGAGCGCTACATAACGTTGCCAATAAGAAAACATAAACAGCCTACTTACATAGAGAAAACATACACAGCCTACTTACATAGAGAAAACATAAACAGCCTACTTACATAGAGAAAACATAAACAGCCTACTTACATAGAGAAAACATAAACAGCCTACTTACATAGAGAAAACATAAACAGCCTACTTACATAGCCTCCATGCTCCCCACAAAAAATTTTACAAATTTTTTTTTGGGCAGTGGCCAATAATGATTTGATAAAATTTTTCATAATTACAATAACAAATAAATCAAATGCACACACTTATTGATACAATGTTGGTCAAAAGCTAAAATTTTCTTACAGTCTATAAAGACAGTCCTGATTCATCACAGTAAAATTACAGTGTGTTTCCTTTTTTTTCAAAGTCTGAACAGTAAAAGAGAATGCACACAGAAGTAGTGGATTTCCATGCAGTCTTGAAGAAGTAGTGTCCTTCCATCAGAAAGACAGTGCTGACTCTCGACATGCAGACAAGTAATGGGTCACAAAAGAGCAAACCCACAGCTGAGTCATTCGAAGTTTTGAAGAATATTGGTAGGTAGGTCATCACAGAGCAGACCCACTGTAGTCCTGGTAGAGATTACGGTGTTGGTGGGCCACCAGAGGTGCAGACCCACTACAGTCCTTGTAGAAATAATGGTATTGATGGATCATCAAAGATGTAGACCCACTGTAGTCCTTGAAGAGATGGCCAGCAGCCATCTGTTGTGACTGTGCAGGTGCATAATCACCACTGAAGCGTCTTGCGGACAATATAGCAAGTCCATAAATCACCACTTGTGCACTCACAAAGTTTTTGAAATTGTCCTTAGAACCAGCAATGCTGTTATCCAGTCCCTTGCTGAATCATTAACACACGTGCAAACACAAACAGTCCCTACTTCTCACATATTGTCCATGTACTATGACCAACAGAAACGTGTGCAGTGAAATGTTACTTAATTTGAAGAACTGGTAACAATTACAATCTGGTAACATAAAAATACAATAACAAAGGTACAAAATACATCATTAAAGAACATAATAATACAGATAACATTGGTAGTACAGGCTTCACAAAAGAATCGAACTAACATATACATCAGTGGAATTATGACATGAGTACATACATAAAAGATCACAATAACTTGTGAAACATCAACTTCACACATAAGCATTAAACAGAACGGAATTAATAATGTCTAACATCTTTACAAAGTAAATAACATATTATTAATGCCAATTATATTCGAGGATAACAGTATTCCTCATCATAGTGAATGTAGCTTAATATTAAAAGAAGAAAAAATTCTATGAAACTACACAGAGACAGGAAGAAAAATACACAAGGGTACACAAACATATAGTGGGATAACACAAAAGGGAAAGGACAGGGTTTGTTTACTGCAGTATTTTGTGTGGAGATCTCCCTTTGTTCATCATTATTCCCAAAAAGTCCTATCTAAGCCTGCTTTCTGTATTCTGTTCATATTTCTTTCAAAATAATTATTTCTGATTGTACAATACTCATTTGGGCCCAAATCGTTTTCATATAACTTTCAAAGCATTCTTTCCCTATTCTCCATAGTTAGGTTCTTATATAGTCTACCCCCTCTTAAGCTAACTTAAATCTACTGAGCTCAGATGCTAAACTAAGGAACGAGGCAATGCAGCAGCACAAAACAATTAACACAAACAGCAATGACAAAAAAATGGAAATTTGCAAAGCAAGCTAAAGTAAATCTAAATTACCAAGCAATTCACATTACAACTAATATGAGCCAATGTGCAGCAACAATAAAAATAAATGAGTAGTAAAACTGGCTTAGCAGAGTAACACAAAGTCAAATTCAGTAACACTATGCCTGGCAAACAGCAGTAACTTATACCTAAACATGACAGCTCAAGCAGAAAAAATAGTACACTAAAGATAACAATGCAGATAAGAGAAATGTATAATCACATCTTAATGTCTAAGTAATTAAAGTGGTGCACCACAACAACTTATTGTAAAGAAAATATTACCATGTACTTGAAAAGAAAATTATGTGTTACTGTTACTAGTTCCTTCTTATTGTTCTTTCCTTTCCAAGTGCTCCTTTTTTAAAGAATGTGGATCATAAAATAATTATTTAATAGATCTGTTGACAGAAAGTGTTCACATTAGCAAATGCATTTCATTTTATAAAAGCAATGCTGCAACACAGCTGGAAACCAGATATCAAGTGAAATAAGCAACTACGAAAAGCAAAGTATAAAAATATCATTCAGTAGTCATGTGACATTTCATAAGTTAGTAGAAACTCTCTCAACTCTCGTAGAAAGACGCTTGTCGTAATCAGGTGTGCAGATGTAAAAATATTTCTCGTCATTTCATTAGGCATTTCAGTAAATATCGTAAATTAAGAGCTAGTGTAATCATATGTTTTCAAGTTCGACCGTGTCATTTTTGCGATGCTTTCTACAAAGGAATGTCAGAAGCGAGGTTAATGGCGTCCCCTTTTTTTTCTACCTGTGCCGCTGAAAAGGGCTCGCAATAATGGCTTTTCCTCCAGGCAACTGGCACACCTGGCCGCTCGCAACGCATTACGTCACGGTCACTTACCTTTCTTACCGACATATTTACGACAGCAGTTTCCGCTACAGTGACAGTCTCATATAAACATTTCGCAGGTCGAAAATTTGCGTAACAAATGTGTAGAAACAAAATCTTGTAAATATAACAGCGTCCAAAAAAAAATTCGTCAGCATTGTGATACAGTCACACATTTACACACATTTCATAACTCTTAAAGTACGATTCTTGGTTTCCAACATACTTCTTATTCCTCATATACGGTAGCATCATCTTATTGATCATAAACATATCTCAACGGCATAATACACATTGTCGTCGTAATAATAACATCATAACACCTCAGTCAAATCTCAAAAACGTCGTAGCTTTCTGCAATAATTCCAAACCTAAAGAAAATTCTCTGCTCATGTCAAAAGTGTCATCTGCCTCAAACGTACTTTAAAAATCATGAATCCATACCAAATACATCATTCAAAGCTCTCATAGTATCACAATGGTTCTAAAAAAATATGAACAGTTTACAAAGTACAGACAAAATACAGTTTCATAAGTGTGAAGTTATCCAACTGTGTAATTGCATAAACATGTGTCACTGACGTAGTAAAAAGTTGTTTGTTTCTCTGTTACATGATCAGATAGCTGTGTAATTTGTGTGTTAGAGAAATATGGTACCGATGTGTAAAGTTGTATAAGCAAATACCATATTAGCTAGGGCTCCTTGTGCTTGCCAAACACATGGTACACAAAGTAAACATGTACCCCCCTGAGGATTAATGTAATTATACCCTCAGGTGTTACAGATTACAGCAATGGAATGAAATGTATCACGGAAAACTTTCTTTGTAATTCAAAAATCTTTAAAAATAAATGTTTTAAGTACAAAATTAATCACTGAAATGCGTGTCCTGTAGAGCTAAATGTGCATCTTGTTGTAAGATAATCTCTGTGGAAGTGTCGTAATTATTTTCCTCCGAAAGCTAAGTTCTGCAGAAGCCAATGTACTTACCTCATGATAAACAAAAGTGAAATGCTTTGCGTAGAGATATCTTAGTTATTACGCTTATTGTTGTGATGATGAAAGTACTGTGCTGTAACGTATTGTTGTGCTATGGAAAAGGCTGTCTCCTTGTAGCTATACCACATAAGTTACTAATAAAACATGTTTTGATTTCCAGAAGAATTCAGAAAAACTGTGCAGATATAAAACAGATACACCGCAAAAGCAACATTGTAAATTGTCACTCATTAGTGGCGTCGTGATAAAACCGTGTAGTTGTCACTTAAACTAACCACTGTGTCGTCTGGTATCTCACAGAAAGTACATTAAACCCAGAATGTATTTTCAAGTAAACCAAAATGTTGCATTAAAATCTCATTAGCAGTACCAGTATGTGTCCTAAGTATGTAAGCCTGATAGTCGTTACGTAATCGTGCAACTAACAAGCAAGAATGTACAAATACAACACTGTGTCGTCTGTTCACTATAACAATGCATTCGTAATTTCTATTTAAAAATGTTCCCTAGGTTCTAGATTGGATATTTAACTTCAAACATTGTTGCAGGTTAACAGTTTCTTAAGTCTTTCAAAGCATACTAGTAATGTAAAGTGAAAAGTTTTATGGCAAAGACAAAGTTAAAAAGCAGATTATCTCTCAGTAAGCGGTTTTACATGTGAAGTGTGGTGCAATCCTTTACTCTTCCTAGTACGCAGACTTTCAGCTTCAAAGCAATTATCATGTTGTTTACATCGGTAAAGAATGCTAAATCTTTTCTCAAGGCTAGCGTCTTTGTTATTTTTCCCTGGGCCAGCGGCCGCACGCAGCTGCCTGCTGTGCGAGTCATTGTCTTTCTCTTTGTTGGCGCGCGTCGTTATTGGGATTAGGAGACCTAACTTCTACAAATTCACTCTGACGAGAAGGCCCTGCTCTGTTCGAATCCCGCCAGTTCTGATACAATTCAGATCTGTCGTTACGATCATATCGTCTGTCGTCATGTCGGTAGTTCCTGTAGTTTCTTTCTTGTCGGTTAAGTGGTGGAGAATTTCTCCCTGAATCGTAACTGCACGCTGAACTGTTGCGTCTGAAGTTATTCTGTCTCCCTTGATAATAATTATTTTGGTTCCCATATTGTCTGTTTCTCTGATTGTCTCTGTGATAGTCATTACTACGGAAATGCGATCTTTCTCTGTAACTATTATTACTCTGCCAGTGGTTGTCATATGGGTGGTGTCTGTTTTGGTCACGATTTGCGTTGTAAGAATAGACCAGTCGTGTCCGGTTATTGTTTCTGTCGTCACGGAATTGTGACGTATGTGACCTGTAGTGATTGTTTTCCTGTTTTCGCATCCGGCGACTGTCTGTGTCAATTTCTAATTCTTGTAGGAGTCCCTGAAAAGCTTCAATGTCGTCTTTGCAACGTCCTGCCAAAATAATATGTCGTAAATGTTCAGGTAATTTGATTAAGCAAATGCGGATGAGTTCTGAGGGGCTGTATGGGTTTGTCAGGTACTGATTCTTGTGCAACATGTCTTCAAAATATTTGACAAGACTGGAAAATTCAGATTGTTCAAAGTGTTTCATCATTATGATACCATGTTTTACTCGGTCTTGTGTGGTTTGAGACCAATATGCTGAGAGGAAGGCATGGTAAAATTCCCTTCACTGTGGCAATCGTGAATGACCGATCGCATTCTTACAGCTGGTTCATTCTCTAAGTAGCCACACATAAATTCTAATCTGTGTTCCAACGACCAGTTGGGAGGAAAACAATGCGAGAATTGATGGAGCCATGCTTGTGGATGAATGTCGTTGCCAGAATTCTTAAATGTTTTGAATTTACGTGTAGTAATGAACAGCTTATAGTCAAAGTCATCATGTCGGCGAGTCGCATATCGGTCATTGTTACGTCGTTTCGGTGGCTCCATTTCAATATTCGGTGCACCTTGCCAATTTCTTTCATAACTTTCGAAGTGTCCTCTGTTATTATTTTGTGGTTGTTCCGTATTTCTAAGTCCCTCTTCCCGTATTGGAGCGCGAGTGGCCTCTGAAATACGTAATTCTTGTATTACCTGAGTCAGCTGATCTTGTACTTCCCGGATTTCTCTTTGGTGTTGCGTATTAATTTGATTCTGATTTTGTTTGAATTTCCTAATTTGTTCGCACTCTTCTGTGTCATTAAAGACTACCGGTTTTGTGTCGTTCAGATTATCATCTACCTTCGTAGATAAGTTAGTGAACTGATCCGAAAGTTCGGCTACTTTCTCCGATAGTGAACACATTTCCTCAGTGTGTTTTTCTGAACCAAGTTTCAGAGTATCTACTGTGTCCTTAAAGTTTTCCTGAGTTTTTGCAAGTTGCGTAACCGAATCGGTAGATGCAACTGAGTCAAATTTAGCTTGCAAGGTCTCATGATTTTCATGAACAATTATTTGCAGTTCTTTTATGGCTGCTTCGTGATTCTGTAATGCATTTTCATGCCGCAAAAAAATAGGTTGAAAATACTCACAAATTTGTGTTTTTACGTCATTACAGACTTTTTGACATTTCGATTCAATGTTATGTAACTCAGTAGTTAAATCTTCACGTGTTTGTTCAAGTGTTTGTTCCAATGAGTCTAACTTTTTAAGATTTTGTTCCACTGTGTCTAACTTTTGAAGCTTTTGCTGTGTTTGTCTCTGATTTTGTTCCAGTGTGTCTAACTTTTCAAGCTTTTGTCCCATTTGTTGCATTAATTGTAGTAACAATGCACTGGTGTCTGAAACATGTTCCTCAGTGCTTTTCGGCAGTGAAGTTTCACCGGCAACATTCACATTTTGACAAGTGGAAAATGTGTCTTGACTCATTTGAGAAAACGGTGAGAACCCAAAACCTGAGTCTGCAGTATTTGCGAGATCGTGTCGTGTCATTTCGGATTCCTGAGGCGAGCTATTGCCGACCGATCGATCGATAATGCTTCCCTCTCAACTAATTGTTTCACTGTCCACGCCATTATTTACCGCCCGCTCCATTTCCCTATGCACAGTTACCAAATTACTACTTGGAACGTCTGTTAATTCACTACACAGTGGTGCTGATAAGCTACGCTCGTCGTCGCTATTATTTCTCAGTTTACTTTGGAGCCTAGTGTTACGTTTTTCACACGCCATTATTGTCACAGTATTTCACACGACAACACAGAAGAACACAATTTGAAGAGCAAAAATAGGGAAACACATTAACATAGCACTGAAAATAATATGTAGTTAATTGCAAGCGTAGCTGCGAAATACTTGGTGCAAATCTACATGCATACCACAACTGTTTTACTGTACAACAATGAAAGGCTACAACTGCAAAGGAGATTCTCTCTAAAATTACGCGCTAGCAATAAACAAAAGCTACACTAAATACACAAACTACAAGAAAAAATCAGAAGATTCCAGTGAGGTATCCTAGGCTAAGGGTCGACATATGAAACGTCCCCTTTGAACAATTATAGAAGACTGTGCTTAACCTGACACACAATATTTTGTTAGCGCAACGCAATCTGACTTTCAAAATTCCCTAAAAAAGAATGGCCCTGACTAACATTAAACTATACCTTTCACAAATCACTTACCTCACAAAAATCTTCGCTGCTCAAGCTACTGCAATACAGCGAGCGCCACTACTGCCAGCTAAATAAAAGATTCAAACTATGGAAGGCACTAACTACTGATAGGGATAGTTAGCAAATGAAAGATATTAGTAGAGAACAAACAATGTATTTACCTTGATATCATCATATATAAATATAGCAGTTCATGACAAATTACAAATCTCCACCATCTCTCTCCCCACATCCACCACTGCTGGCGGCTCACCTCCAACTGCGCAATGCTACGCGCTGTTAACATCCAGCTGCCCCTCTACAATGGCAGACAACAATGCAAACTAGCCACAGACTGCACACAGCACAGCCAGTGATTTCATTTTGAGCGCTACGTAACGTTGCCAATAAGAAAACATAAACAGCCTACTTACATAGAGAAAACATAAACAGCCTACTTACATAGAGAAAACATAAACAGCCTACTTACATAGAGAAAACATAAACAGCCTACTTACAGACTTAAATTTTTGGGCACTATAAAAGAATGGCATCCACTAGGTTCACAAAACAAATAGTCATCATATTCATCAGTTATCTGCTATATTAGCAGGTCCTTTGCCTCTCCATTTTCTGCGATCCATTGCTTCCTTCTTAAGGCTGCTGTATGTTGTACCGTCCATCATGTCATCCAGTATCTGGAATCTCTTCCTTCCTCGCTTCCTTTTCCCTTCTATATAACATTCTAAAACTGTTTTTATCAGTCCGTCATTCTTTCTTAATATATGCCCAATCCAATTTCTTTTTCTTCTCTTCATTACATCTAGCAACTGCCTTTTCTCTCCCACTCTTCAGTACCTCTTCATTTTTTACTCTGTCCATCCAACTTATTCTTTCCATCTTCCGCCAAGTCCAGATCTCAAAAGCCTCCAGCCTTTCTCTGTCTTTTTTCCTCATAGTCCATGTTTCAGAGCCATATAGAAGAACACTCCATACAAGACATTTTATGAGTCTCTTTCTGAGTTCTCTGTCCATACCGCTGCAGAAGATTCTCCTTTTCTTATAAAACGCCTCTTTTGCCATTGCTATCCTTGTTTTAATTTCTGTGGTGCACTTCCAGTCGGTGTCTATCCTGCTTCCAAGATACTTAAAATTTTGCACCTGTTCTAGTGTTTCTCCATTCAGCACAATTTTTATTTCCTTATTTCGTCCTATTGCCAATACTTTTGTTTTATTTGTGTTAATTTTCATTCCATATTTTTTTCTGTTAGTTGCAATGGTGTCCACCAAATCCTGTAATTCTTTTTCCCCTGTGCCTAGAAGGACCATGTCATCAGCAAATCTCAAGCACCCTACTCTTCTTCCTCCAATTTCTACTCCTTTGTCATCTAATGAGCATTGGTCAATCATATTTTCCAAGTACAGGTTGAAAAGAGTAGGTGATAAACAGCATCCTTGTCTTACTCCTTTCCCTAGTCTGATCCAGTTTGTACTTTCTCCTCTCACTTTAACTGAAACTTTTTGATTAAGGTACAATGAGTTTATAAGTCTTCTGGTTTTCCAGTCCACTCTCTTTTCGCTCATAATAGTCGCCAGCTTGTCCCAAACCACATTGTCAAATGCCTTTTCTAAATCGATGAAGCACATGTATAGGTCTCTTCCTTTTTCAATAAACCTTTCTCCCAAGATTCGTAGGAGCCCTATTGCATCTCTGGTGCCCGTATTCCGTCTAAAGCCAAACTGCTCCTCGCCGAGATTCTCCTCTATTACTTTTTCAAGTCTTTTATTAATTATTCTTAACATCACTTTGGCTGCATGTGAAATGAGGCTGATTGTCCTGTGCTCGCTGCATTTCTTGGTTCCTTGTTTTTTCGGTAATGGAATCATTACTGTTGTCAAAAAGTCCTCAGGCCATTCACCACTGTCATATATTTTATTACATAACCTCAATATTTCTCTTATTCCATTTTCGTTCAAGAATTTTAGTATTTCTCCCGGTATTGTATCTGTACCTACTGCTTTGCCATTTTTCATCGCAGCAATGGCAGACTTTACTTCTTCCATTATGATGGTCGGTCCTTTCTCTTCATCATTTACACTGTTGTGTGATTCAAGTTCCAGAGTTTCTGGTTTGCTATTTGTGTCATATAGCTCTTTTATATATTCTTCCCATCTCTGGAGGACATCGTCACGATCTTTATACACTACCTCTTCGTCTTTACTCAAAATTTCCATAGTAGCACTTCCTGCTCTGTTTTGTTCCCATGTCATAGTCTTTCCTCTGTTGTATAGTAAGTCGTATCTTCCTTTCCTGTCCAGTTCTTCAATTTCATCACATTCCTCTTTTAGCCATTTTTTCCTAGCCTGCTCTGTTTCTCTTCTCAGTTCGTTATTTAACCTTCGGTATATCTTTCTTGCATCTTCAGTGCTCTTGTTTTTCAATTTTCTTCTCTCCTCCATCTTGGAAATCATTTCTTGTGTGACCCATGGTTTTTTTGACCTTTTCCCTTTTACATATCCTATATTTTGCTGTCCTGCTTTAATGATTCCTTCTTTCAGCATATTCCAGTACTCGTTGGCATTATCAGGTGCTTCTTTGTCTCGTAATGTGTTTAGAAAGTCCCGAGACAGCATTTCTGTAATTTGTTCTTTGTTGGACCTTATCTTCTCTAGATCCCATTTCTTAATCATTGTCGCCTTTTTCAGTTTTTTCATTCTTATTTCTATTTCTGCCATAAGTAAGTTGTGATCACTATTAATATTTGGACCTGGTAATGTGTGCACCTTCTTGATTCCATTCCTGTATCTTTCTTCTACCAGTATAAAATCGATTTGGTTTCTATATTTATCCTCTGGTGATTTCCAAGTGTAGAGCCTCCTCTTATGGTTCTTGAACCATGTGTTTGCCACTATCAGCTGCCTTTCCCTGCAGAAGTCAATTAACCATTCACTTCTGTCATTTCTCTTTCCAAGACCATGACTGCCTACTATGTTTCCCTCTTTCCCTTCTCCCACAATGGCGTTCCAGTCTCCCATTACTATTTTGCAGCATTTATTATTTTCGTCCATTATTCTCTCTATTACATTGTACGTTTCCTCTACAATTTGGTGATCATGTTCTGAAGTTGGCATATACACCTGGACAATCAGTAAATCTTTTTGTGCGCCTTTCAGCCTTACACCAATAACCCGGTCATTTGCATAGTCTACATATTCCACACATTTAGCCAATTCCTTTGTCATAATCATTCCTACTTCATTAGTAGAATTCTACTAAAACAGAAATAAAGGCAAAATTGAGGCACTTAAATGGATCACTCTGATTAAGGATGCTCTTCAAGTAGCCGGTATAACTCAGGCAGGTATTACACATAGAAAGAGATTCGCAGAAAAGATATTTGATTCGTCAGTTGCTGAGAGGGATATTAGAAAATGGATTGGAACGCCGTGGTCTGATGAAAGAAAGAGACTTCATTCTGAAAGGATGAAACAAATTTGGACGCAAAGGAAGGCCAACCATCAAAAGCGACACTGATAGATTGTACCTCGCGTGGTCCAATTGGGCCCATACGTGAATAACAGAAATTCTGATTTTGCAAGACTATATCTTCTACATTAAAGAAGGTAAATATTTCTGGTGGATTTTTAACTTGTACATTGCACATAATGTCACTTTTCTGTAAACTCCTGGAAAAATTATAACAACTTTCATAAAATTTACATGGCTTCAAAGTCAATAATTAGTAGAGTTAAAATCGTAGGAAGTAGGAGTGTTTCTTGCTGAACAATTCGAAAGATAATTAATTACATTAGTTGCCACATTTGACTTTATCAGAATCAGTAAAATACATTTTAATATACTGGTGGATACTTGGTATCTTGAATCTTTAAGTACATATGAACTACATGCTTATCTAAAAAGTAGTCGTTTTAGCCACAAGTTCTTATTCTATAAATATTAACATTTGACAAATAAAATTAAAGTTTTATTTTGTTGTTAATCAGAACGTATTTACTTCCTGTTGATAGTATATTACTGACTGTAGTCTGCTTTCCTCCAAACAGTACCCTGAAACGTCCCATAAATTTCACATCTCTAGCTGAAATAAGTTTTCTGTTCATAGAATAAACATGTCAGCAAATTAAATTCTCAGGATATTCAATTCAGAGTTATTTTTGACGTATAATTCATGTATATTTTTCCCAGTAGGCATCCCAGTTGCATAATCATCTCTGTTTGCATGTTCGTCATCTTCTCTCTTCCTTTTCTTGTCTTCCCTTGGTATTCTGGCGCGTTCACTTGCCTTAAAGACCTACTTTTCAGCTTCCGCCACTCCCATGGAATCAATTGACAACACTGATTGTCTCGTATTAAACCCATAACATATTCCTAGCAACTCTAGAACTTCACAGTTGCTATCTGCGCCACATTAAAACAAATTACAGACATAACTTTCAAGAACGACAAAACATCAACTCGAACTACAAGAAAACAACACTCTAAAACCGAAGATATACAAGGCAAACATAAGATCAAGGTACGCCAACTTGAAAAACATTCGTATAACAGGAGCTAAATGATACTGTTAAAGTATGAAAGCAGCGGGAGCATGGGTGTGGAAGAACACCGAGAGATACTTAAGTTGATTTGTGAAAGACGTCCTGATGTCCTGTTCAATTGTTTTTACCACCACTTTGTTTAAAAAACTATAAACATCGATTCAAGGTGAAAAAGAGAAAATCGATTTTTTGACGCGCATTCACAGACAACTTACATTAAAGGCTACCTTGCTGCCAATTCTAAGTTTGTGGTTCGTATGGTTGCTGGAAGATGCTTCCCTGCTATCGCTACGTTGCTCGCTCGTTGAGTCAGGTTTGGGACAACACATGAACTAAAGCGTTTTCCATTTTCCGGTCTCCTTTTCAATAGAGTACAGCACTGTTCGTCAAACGACTCAAAGCGTTGGATGACGTCACCAGCAATTTCAGGACACTGGTATTGCGTGTCAGAGGATATCCACAGGCCCCCCCACGTTTGCTCGGTCAAGAGTAGAGCGCAATAGTCTTCTTCACGTAAAGAACAACAAGTCTTCTGGCATGCTGACCAACAGATAGCCATTCCTGGCGTGTTCTGCTGCAAATTTTCTCTTTCAAACCGTACAGGGTATATTTACTAAATGTCCTTCGCTATAGTGATAATCAGCAAAGTGTAAAGTTTTGTCAATTCATTAAGAGTGTGGGGATAGCAAATAACAAGTTTCAAGTTTAGTTTTCAGTGACGAGCCTACGTTCCATTTGAATGGAAAAGTGAACCTCCACAACTTAAAAATGGGAGCAACGTAGCCACTGCGCACTGTAGTCCAATACCACAGATGTCCCCTTTTGGTTCTGGAAAACGTGCTTACACAAGTCATGCGGCTTCATCCAAAATTATGAGAAAGAAACGGAAAGAAGGCCAAAGTTCGAATATTGTACTTCAAAGAAAATGAGAAACAGAAATACTTAAGAATGTCGTACTGTTCGTGTTGCAACAGAGTGAGAAAAAAGGACGTCATCATGAGTTCGCAACAGAATTCTAATCAGATCTGGTGAGAAAATAAAAAATAAGAGGAACACTGCATTTTAAGGTACAATACACGCAGCGACATGATAAGCGAAATGTACAGCATTGAACTGACTTGGCGACATACAAAGAAACGACGGAGCACAAAGGAATTATCCGAATGGAACAGAGATCGGTGAATGCGATGACGACCGATTGCTACAATACTAGAAAAATTCGATCATTTAGTCAACAGAGAGAGAGCTCGATAAATTCAGAAAGTCAGTAACTCGTATGTCCACCTCTGACCCTTATGCAAACAGTTACTCAGCTTGGCACCGATTGACAGAGTTTTCAGATGTCCTTCTGAGGGATATAGTGCTAAATTCTGTCCAATTGGTGCCTTAGATCGTCAAAATGCTTAGATAGCTGCAGATCCGTGTCCATAATGCTTCAAATATTCTCAGCTTGTGAGAAATTCGGCGACGTTCCTGGCTAATCTAGGGTTTTGACAAACGCGAAAAGCAGTAGAAACTCTCGCCGTGTTTCGCGGACATTGCTGTGTTGATATGTAAGCCCAGGATGGCTTCCCAGGAAGGGAAAGAAATCGGGGCGCAGGATATCGTCGACGTACCGCTGGGTTGTAATGATGCCGCGGATGACAACCAAAGGTGCCCTGCTATAAAGAAGAAATGGCACCCCAGACCATCACGCTCGGTTGTCGGGGTGTATGGCGGACAGCATTCTGTCTGGCATTCCACAACTGTACAGGGTGTATCAACCAGTAAAGCTCTTTCTCTTGAAGAAATCGGCTGATTTGGCTGAAATTGTAATCATTTGTTTGTCTATACGTGTACATCACTTCTGCAGATTTCCATCACATTCGGGTAATTCCTTCGTCGTGCGTCGTTTATCTTCTTGTCTTAGATTGTATTAAAATCTGATGCTCCGCAGGAATTTGTGCCCATCTGTCTTCTGACTGTAACACAGGTAATCGTAAAAATGATCTGTGCACTGTATGTGTAGTTCGTGTACTGGTATCGGGGCTGCCGAATCAACCCCATTACCAGTACTTGCAGGTTGTCCACTTCGACCAAAGAATGACGTGTGCAAGATCTGCAGGTAGGATCTTCCTGTGCTGCGGTCCATGTCACGTCAGATTGTCGTCTCTGTGTCATCCTTTAGACCGTCACTGCTTATGAGCGGGTGCAGTGGATAAAACAGGACACAGCACTTGTTGATTGCACTGGTTATGTAGTTCCTCGAAATCAATCTCTTTTCTGTGGTGAGTCCAAGGTATTTGCCTGAATAACACAAAGTGAAGTTCCTGCCACCATTTGTGAGTTAGCCAGTCCCCTAGACTTAGAACTACTTAAATCTAACTAAACTAAGGGCAGCACACATGCCAGAAGCAGGGTCCGAACCTGCGACGGTTGCAGTATCGCGGTTCCGGACTGAAGCGAATAGAACCGCTCGATCACAGCGGCCGCCCATTGGCGAGTTTATGCCTGGTAGTGAGCAGAACTGTTTAACACATTTCATGATTAATGTTCACCTTCCAGACAGTACAACATCGAGTGATTTTGTTGAGACGCCACTGAAGTTACCTAACAATAAAGTTCAGCTTGTGGAAGCACTTGGATAGTGCAGTAACCTCGACGTACAGGGCTGTTTCGTCTCCCGCCTTTTTAGGTATGTCGTCAGTGTAAGTCGAATACATCACAGGAATCAGAATCGAACCTTGCGGCTACCAAACTACAACTGACTTCGTGCTGCTGCATGAATTATCGTTGCTGCCAAAAAATCTCCCGCTCGTCAGAAACGAATCAATAATCTTGGGCACATATCTTAGACAACCTATGGAGTGTATTTTGAATAATAATCCATTGTATCAGACGCAGTCAATAGGCTTTTCCATAACAAGGAATACAACTCCAGTGTTCTCTCCTTGATTCTTTGCCGTATAAATGTGATCAACCATGACATGGTTACTGTGAAAGTTACGCTTAAATGACAAGTTGGCCAGTCCACCTCACACACGGTTCGCTTTTGCAATGATTTCCGTGACCCAAGCGTAGACCACAATCAGTGCAGTTCGAAGTAGCAACAAAATATAAGGTGCCCTGATCAACGGGGAAACTATACATAGAATATACTCCGCAAAGAAGCTGCGCCTTATTCTCATTTGTATATATATTAATTGGAACCAATATCAACTAATGCATTTTTTTTTTGGTAGTCATTTCTTTACGAGTCCCTACAATTTTAACCTCTTATGTTTGATTACAGCGCCAACTTCTAATGTTTAAAAAAAAAATGAATGTCTACGGCGCTTTATTATTATAATGCTCGCCTACCTATCCGTTTACACGGCCGGTTTCACAAAATGCCCGACCCACCACATGTAAATGCCAGGTTCTATCAGCAATTGAGTTTCTGAGAATACGAGTATGACTGTCTTTTCACTTCGTTAGCATTTCTGACTCTCGTTTACCTACCTGGTGTCCACTTAAGTTGTTTCGTATTTCGTCCCGACTGGCTTGTTCTCCATACAGGTGCAGAATTCATGTGCAAACAACAAACTACGCTAAACTGAAGTGGCAGAGCGAGAGAAAATCTAGTGCTACGAAACAATGTTATCAAAACATAGGGAGGCATTTGATTTTTGTCCATTATCATTTAGCGGTGATCAGGAGACGTAAATAAGAGCCTGATTATGTTCAGTCATTAAATGAAATTCCGTGGAGGCTAACGATGTTTAGAGCAACAGAACAAGACACAGTCTAATGTGTTCACACTATTGCAAAACATTCAAATCTTCACACGACCGTTCACCAAGGCACTATTCAACACGATAAATGGGTTTCGGCAACTCGATACACTATACAGTCCAAAGCATGTATTGCATTTGTTCATACCTGATATAAAACTTCTAGTCAGTTGTTGCCCAAAGACGTTTACCGAGGTACTGTTAAGTGTGACGAATAATTACTGGCCTCGGAATTCAACTTGACCCTCTCAATACGTGTTGCCTCACTTGTACCAGGTAGGAGACTCCTAGCGTGTTGCAGCAACAGTATGGCGCCCGCTTATTCAATGTGCATCTCTGATAGGTCCATCACCCTCCACCAATAACGACTAACTTAACACATTCTTCTCATTTACGGTTCCATTTTTGTTAATGAATTTATTAAATTATTATCAACCTTCTATCATTGCTACTAATGTTGACGGTATGGCTCGAAAAGCGTTGCAGTGTTCAAATACCAAACATTAACTAACAAAGTTAGTGTGTGATTCCCTGTTGACTATGCGGTGCTCCAGCACGATACGGACCCCGACAGCAGGCGCGTCCCACGCTCTAAATGGTTCAAATGGCTCTAAGCACTATGGGACTTAACATCTGAGGTCATCAGCCCCAGAACTACTTAAAAGTAACTAACCTAAGGACATGACACACATCCATGCCGGAGACAGGATTCTAATCTGCGACCGTAGCAGCAGCGCGGTTTCAGCTAGTTCCATATACACTCCTGGAAATTGAAATAAGAACACCGTGAATTCATTGTCCCAGGAAGGGGAAACTTTATTGACACATTCCTGGGGTCAGATAGATCACATGATCACACTGACAGAACCACAGGCACATAGACACAGGCAACAGAGCATGCACAATGTCGGCACTAGTACAGTGTATATCCACCTTTCGCAGCAATGCAGGCTGCTATTCTCCCATGGAGACGATCGTAGAGATGCTGGATGTAGTCCTGTGGAACGGCTTGCCATGCCATTTCCACCTGGCGCCTCAGTTGGACCAGCGTTCGTGCAGGACGTGCAGACCGCGTGAGACGACGCTTCATCCAGTCCCAAACATGCTCAATGGGGGACAGATCCGGAGATCTTGCTGGCCAGGGTAGTTGACTTACACCTTCTAGAGCACGTTGGGTGGCACGGGATACATGCGGACGTGCATTGTCCTGTTGGAACAGCAAGTTCCCTTGCCGGTCTAGGAATTGTAGAACGATGGGTTTGATGACGGTTTGGATGTACCGTGCACTATTCAGTGTCCCCTCGACGATCACCAGTGGTGTACGGCCAGTGTAGGAGATCGCTCCCCACACCATGATGCCGGGTGTTGGCCCTGTGTGCCTCGGTCGTATGCAGTCCTGATTGTGGCGCTCACCTGCACGGCGCCAAACACGCATACGACCATCATTGGCACCATGGCAGAAGCGATTCTCATCGCTGAGGACGACAAGTCTCCATTCGTCCCTCCATTTGCGTTTGTCGCGACACCACTGGAGGCGGGCTGCACGATGTTGGGGCGTGAGCGGAAGACGGCCTAACGGTGTGCGGGACCGTAGCCCAGCTTCATGGAGACGGTTGCGAATGGTCCTCGCCGATACCCCAGGAGTAACAGTGTCCCTAATTTGCTGGGAAGTGGCGGTGCGGTCCCCTACGGCACTGCGTAGGATCCTACGGTCTTGGCGTGCATCCGTGCGTCGCTTCGGTCCGGTCCCAGGTCGACGGGCACGTGCACCTTCCGCCGACCACTGACGACAACATCGATGTACTGTGGAGACCTCACGCCCCACGTGTTTAGCAATTCGGCGGTACGTCCACCCGGCCTCCCGCATGCCCACTATACGCCCTCGCTCAAAGTCCGTCAACTGCACATGCGGTTCACGTCCACGCTGTCGCGGCATGCTACCAGTGTTAAAGACTGCGATGGAGTTCCGTATGCCACGGCAAACTGGCTGACACTGACGGCGGCGGTGCACAAATGCTGCGCAGCTAGCGCTATTCGACGGCCAACACCGCGGTTCCTGGTGTGTCCGCTGTGCCGTGCGTGTGATCATTGCTTGTACAGCCCTCTCGCAGTGTCCGGAGCAAGTATGGTGGGTCTGACACACCGGTGTCAATGTGTTCTTTTTTCCATTTCCAGGAGTGTAGTTTCCTGTCGTTATGTAGACAGGAGTGACACCACCAGCAGTCGACCAATGGTGTAAACGCCCAGAAGATGACCCCTACGTCGGGTTGAAACCGGCTGGTGGTATAATAATAATAATAATAACAACAAATGCGATTAAGACTGTTTTTGAATAATTGATTAATCATACTAATCGCTGCTTCATGCCCACAACCATGTTTTCCAAAAATTTAGACTGAAGGGCCTAGAACCGCTCGGCCACAGCAGCCGGCCCCACGCTCTGAAACCGTCTCCCGCACAACTCAGTGGACGCTAGACTTTACCTGCCTTGCTGCTACTCAGTGTTCATGTTAGACCTATAGCAAGGGGAAGTAAAATAAAAATGAAAAGTGGGTGAAAAGTTGGTAGAAACGCTACACACTGAACTCATAAATTTCACAGCTCATTCCGTAGCAGTAATTATCAAACGCTTGTAGTTTTGACTTCTTTCTAACGCCTTCTTTGCCACGCCTTACATCAAACGTAAAGTTTATGATGTCATTTCTCCTTCTACATCACTATTTGTTGCCCTATAATGAAGAAAGCGTTCAGCACCTGTACAGATTTGCTTCTTACCTCTTCCTTAGACTGACAATTTTGTGTAGCCTTGTGTTCCACAAGTACAATGTTTTTGAACGACTTTTCTGTTCAATAGGACGTTGTGATTCTTGTTACAGATTTCCAATATTTGTTTGTTAGCGCTGTTCACACCAAGCACAAATTAGATGTTAAATTACCTGTCAATTCTATTCAACACATCTTCCAAGACTTTCTTAAGGTCATCTAAGTATTATACCGTCTGGCAATATTATCGTGTGTGCTATGATATAATACGCTATAATACATCTAATAAATTTAAATCGCCACACAGACATTCCAGCTTCGGGCACACGTATCCTTTGTAAAGGGCATAATCCAATAGCTACCAATAGAAATTTTTCGTCAGAGAAGCATAGGATTTTTGTTCCAAAGTTGGATACACAAGATGAGTCAGCAGACACGGCTGCCTGCAGCGGTCGCTTCCGAATTCGCAGCTGCATATTGGGAAGTTCATCAAAGGAATCCGGTCATGCGGGTGATATAATTTAACGAGGTCGTTTCCAGCTAAAGCCAATTATTGGCAGTTTAATTGCTGAAATATTTGTCAGGTGATTGGCAAAATGGGCTCATCGACTGCGAAATAATTGCTAGTCAGTTGGCACCTATTGCTGGCAGGTGGACACAGAAATAATGCTGCTAGGAGTAGCAGCTGCTCGTACTGCGAGATTACTGATGTCACACGGAGAGATTGCGTGACACTACGTAGTATGGTAACGCAGCCAGAGCTATCGGGACGTCGCGAAAGCTGAGGATATTGCACGTTTTACGGACTCTTTTTCTTCTAAGAAATGCCTGTATGTGACACATGACAACTGCACTCAAAATCTTAATTAATCTCAATTACTTAATGACAACCGAGCGAGGTCGCGCTGTGGTTCGTAGAGTGGAGACTCAATCGGGAGTACGACGTTCCGAACAAGCGTCCAGCCATCCTGATTAAGGTTTACCATGATTTTCCTAAATCGCTTCAGACAAATGCCAGAATTGTTCTTTTGAAAGGGCATGGGCAATTTCCTTTCCCATCCTACCCTAACCCGATAGGATCGATGACCTCCCTGTTTGGTCCCCTCCCCAATATCAATCAACCAACATAATGACCCCTTCAGGTAGGACTTGGGCGTTGTTCTCACGGAGCCGGTCGTTGTTGTATGTTTCACACAATAAGCAAGGGCATTCTAGTAGCTACTATACCGGTAAAATGGTATGATCCTTAACTGCCAAAGCAACATCAAACCAAAGTTTGCTCCAGAACATTTACACGGTGTGTCGAGTGTCACTTACTAGGGATGAAAAGGGATTGTTAGATGTGATCGAGTATGCAGTGGCTTGGAACTGTGAGAGGTATGGAAAGTAGCCACTGCCTGCCAACGGGCCAACGCTACACAGCAACGTCAGCAGCAGCTTTCAGCCGTTCCCGCGAGCCTTGGCCAACTCCAGCACAGTGAATGACTGACGCATGACAACAGCCGGACCCCGGTCATTGGCCTCTCTTCGAGATGTTTCGAAGCGATACAGAAACACAGGTCTTCCCCAAACTCATCACTGGACACTGGCTGTTTTCCTTTTTTCAAAAGACCCACCACCTGATTTCTTACGGTGAGTCTCGCTGGGCTTCTGATTTGCCACTGTCCCTTTGTGATCGGTGTACAAGGTTCCACGGGCACAGGTTACGTCTCCCTTCAGCAGTCACATTCGATCATACCGTTGTGCGTGTCCCAACCACGTGGTGGCGGGTATCTTTTACTGTCTTTCATTTTAATAGCTTTTGTCTGCAGAATTTTTGAAACTGATTAAAATAACGTAAATGTGAAAGGAACATTAAAATTAATAAGTTTGTTTTCAAGAAGGATAACACAGAAAGTTGGGTAGATGTCGATGATTTGTGACTGGCGGGAAATATCTCGGAATAAATCTTCAAGCTGTTGGCCGCCAGTAACAAATCCTTGTATTATGTTAGTAGTTGGTTAATGACAGTCTGTTTCCTGTATTCCTTTTTATGCTAGTGCATGTAACTTACGCGACAATACGCACGCACTTCCTCACATTGCGTTAACAGAGTTGGGAATAACGCTTTGCTTCTAACGCCATTACTAGTAGCAGTTACTTTTCGAATGTAACGATCGGTAATTTCATAAAGTAATTATTTCCTGAAAGCAGCTTGAACTGCAACTAAGTTATTTTTATCGGTGACGATTTGACGAAAGTGTCATTACCATTAGTCGCAACTAACATATTTTATTGTGACAGTCTGAAGACTGTGTGATACAAGCCTTTAATTTTTTTTAAACATTATGTTGAAATTAAATCTTTTCAACAATGAGCGCATTGCACTTAACGATAACCATTTCATTTGCAGGAAATGTATTCGAAGTTGCGAATACGTACAGCTGTCTGCCGTTAATCGAATGACGACAGTGAAAATTTGTGCCGGACCGAGTCTCGAACGCCAGACCAAAACTTCCAAATGTTCATGCGTCACATGCTGCACTCTTACACATTATGTAATTCC
This sequence comes from Schistocerca piceifrons, assembly GCF_021461385.2. NCBI lineage: Eukaryota > Metazoa > Arthropoda > Insecta > Orthoptera > Acrididae > Schistocerca > Schistocerca piceifrons. The sequence continues at coordinate 647,197,047 of NC_060142.1, forward strand.
CGTACAGGAGAAGGATATTTTGATTGAAACTCGCTGTCTGGTAACGGTAGATAAATACGATATCGTATTCCCTATGTTGTTAAGACGTGCGGTGCAATGTTCTTTTAGGCGTGCATGCGTGCGATTTAGGGAAATCACGGAAAACGTAAATATGGACGGCTGGGTTGCAATTTGAATCGCCACCTTCTCGAATACGAGTCGAACGCCTTACCACTCTACAACCTCGCTCTCTTCATATCATATAAGATCATTCACCAGCAACAGGGTCGCGATTGTGATGGTGATGAAGGTGGTGGTGATGACGCCACACTGAAAAAGAAGAAACTGGAAAATCGTTGCTTCAATGATGCTGTTATTCGCACACACATTTGTCCACCTATACTTGTGTTACGAAACGTCCTCGCAGATTAAAACTGTGTACGTGACCGGGACGTGAAATCGGGACCTTTGCCTCTGGGGGCTAGTACTCCACCAGCTGAGTTACCCGAGTGCGACTCACGACCCTTTCTTACAGCTTTACTGCCAACAGTACCCTATCTCTGTGAAGTTGTGTGAAGTGTGGAACATAGGAGATGTGGTACTGGCGAAAGTATAGCTGTGAGGACCGCTCGTGAGTCGTTCCCGGGTAGCAGCGAAATCATAGGCGCGGATGCTGTATGTGAGACAGCATCCCTTCTCTTTTGTCGAAGACTCCTGCTTCCCCTGAGTCATGAACACTTTCACAAGCTGCGACACGGTCTTGGATTAAATGAGTGATTTATTTTTTTCGGCATTGAGGCATTGATAACGAAACTTGTGATCCTTAGAGTACCGGTTTCCGTCAGCAATGACCATATTCAGATCTCTGTTCGGCCATCAGTTTCAGCAATTCATTTTGCCATCTTCAGGCCCCGTACGCTTTTATCCAAATAAACGAATTTATGGTATAGCACCATAAAACACTGGATATCGTGAATTACAATCGTTATACAAATGCTTCATACGAAGACGTGACAGGAACTCTCTCACGTCTTTGTATGAAGCATTTGTATAACGATTGTAATTCACGATATCCAGTGTTTTATGGTGCTATAACATAAATTCGTTTATTTGGATAAAAGCGTACGGAGCCTGAAGATGCCAAAATGAATTGCCGAAACTGGCTGCTTTCAGAATACAATAAAATATCTTAAAGGTGGTGAAGTTTGACACTGACAAATGTTCAGATATGTTTTATAACATTTCCTAATATTTGCCTTTATTATATTTATTATGGCTTTCTTGTATTAAGACATGTTATATAAGAGATGTGAAGATGGTCGCTGCTGACCGAAACCGGCAGTCTAAGTAGAAAAAGTTTTGTGACATTTTATAGAAATAAAAATAATTTGTTCTAAATGTAGAAGTTTCAGAGAAGTCGGTGAGAACTGTGCAGTATCGTCGAGTTGTTGAAAATTATTTCGTCACAGGCTGAGGACTTTGGGAAGCACATATATGAGACATTAGAGATAGTGGGAATTCCAAACCCAAGCCACTTAACTATCTAAAGCATCAAAGATACCCAATCGTAATCAACATTTCTCATTACAATCTTTTTTGGCGTATGGCTTCCGCGTGAAGATGCATTTGTTATTGGCATGATGATGAACTCGAGACGAGTGCAGTTGTTTGGTTTTCGTAAAAAAAAAAGTGCATGAATTCATGGATCCAGAACTTCAGGTCGTTCTCTTTGTATTGACATGTTGATGCAGTTGTTTGGCTTTCGTGGAAAAATAGTGCACGAATTCATGGATCCACAACTTCAGGTTGTTCTCTTTGTAAGTGAATTTCATCCAACTCAACCGTCTTTTGTTGGTGGCAGCAGCTCTGGCAGAATGTATGTTTCTGGGCCGGCCGAGGTGGCCGAGCGGTTTTAGACGCTACAGTCTGGAACCGCGCGACCGCTCCGGTCGCAGGTTCGAATTCGGCTTCGGGCATGGATGTGTGTGATGTCCTTAGGTTAGTTAGGTTTAAGTAGTTCTAAGTTCTAGGGGACTGGTAACCTCAGAAGTTAAGTCCCATAGTGCTCAGAGTCATTTGAACCATTATGCTTCTGGGTAAATATTTATTTAAAACGTCAGATTTATCAACTGAAGAGGTTTTGTTCAGGAAGATTTGCTGATTTTTTAAACACAGCATTTAATTTTCACTGCTTTTGTTAACTGTACATCCTAAACCAATATTTCAGTTCAGACAAATAAGAAAAGGCAGTTCTGTTGGTAGAGAACCTACCTGCGAAAGACAAAGATCTCGGGCTCGAGCCGTGGTCCGGCACACAGTTTAAATCGGCCAGAAAGTTTCGTATCAGTGTAGACTCCGCTGTAGAGTGAAACTTCATTCCCTCTGTGACTTTGCAGTTACTACATGTCTGTCAGTGACGGATATGGTCTGCCTGTAGACTCATGAGCGAGCAGGCATCTCCACCCTCTGTGTACCCAGCTAAAGTACGATCTCCATATATAGGCTGTTCAGACAGCTCCTACCAGCCCTCCCACACCCCTCGTTCTGAATCAGTGGCCGTGTGGTGCCTGGCTTCGAGCAGCGAGTGTTTATTATCCATTAAATATATTGACTCTGGGCTGTAGTGTTGACTAGATTTTTGTGCTGGCTAGTAATAATTGTAATCTAAATTTATTTGCACATTTGTGTGGCATTTCCATACTACGTAATGCGAGTCACAAGAATGTAATTAGATTGTCACAAACTTCCAGAATAATTACCTCAATTATGATGGTGGTCGGTAAGAGACAAACAGAACTGGCAGGTGACTGTTATGGCAGTGCTGTGCTGTAATGGAATCCATTTAGCGGCTGATGGTGGCGCAGCTGGCGGCGAAGCTGGATGTGGTGTGTGCTGGAGTCGGCTCGCAGAGTCTCCAGGAAATGGGGTGCATGTAGCGGACGGTAGGGTGTCTTGACGACTGTGACGAGAGCTGGACGTCCGGCGTTAACGTCAGTGTTGCTCAGGAGACAGGTCTCATTACAGTGTCCAAGTTGGCTTCTCCACTATACGTCATTAATATCGTGCCTCGCCGTGCGCCGTGTACTCTGCAGTCTGCAAGTCCCCACACAAGAATGACCTTCCTCCCAGCTTTCTGCAAACATCTCTCGTTTCTCTTCTTTTGGGAACTTAATTTTTCCGGAAAAGACGCTCAACACCCTGTACGACACGATCCTTTCATAGGAAAGTGAGTTGACAGGTAGTTTCATCATTGTATAAGTATGTGACAACAAATTCAGACCAAATGTGACACGGACGACACAGAAAACAGGGGTCAAACAGTCGTATCAATACACAGTGTATTCCTCTCTGGAGTCAACGAAGGAATATATTTTCCCGTGGAACGATCGTATACTTTCCGAGTGGCGTCCTGCAATTGATTGTCTCAAGAATCGTGCACCTCTTGTTGCAATTCGACAGGAGCTCTCGCAGAATTTGGAGAACGAGGAAGTTCCCCCTTCATCACGTCCGGTATGTGTTTATTTGGCAACAGAGCTGGTAATGTTGGTGGCCAGAGCAGTTTTTTTATACACCGCAAAGAGCACGTAGCGCCACAGCTGCCGTATGTGTACACTTACTGAGTGCTGAAAAAGAACGCCACAATCCCGTCCAATAAATGCCAGCAGCACGGGTGTAACAGCCTATTTACTGTACAGATACACCTAATGTGACCGCTGGTTGTAACTGATGATCGCTCACACGATGAAATCCCGGATGGAACCTGTTAGCTGTGGGTAAATGCACTCTGGGATAGGTAGTTCATCAGGTCTACGCCATATACGTTTACAACAATCACTCGCATACAGACAGAACCAATTCTAATCATTGCAGGCAAAAGAGTGACATTGCACTGTCCAGTTAATTCTTTCACGACACCAGAGCAGCCATGCTTAGTAGTTTCTGGGTGTCAGTGGTAGCCTGGCCATAGGCTTATTTGAGATCTTAATTCTGCTGCTAGCAGACAGCTCCCAACAGTCCCCGATGACACAGGGGGTGCATCATGTGCCCGGATTTCTTCCCTGGATCACATTCAGTTGATCATCGTTACTCGCACAATACGTCGATCTTGACGTGTGTCGGAAATACGCAGACGACCAGAATCTGTTCTACAGGTGAAAGTATGTTGAACGCACCGACACACCATCGATACACCGTGGTCAACATGTGCAGCAGTCTGTCGATAAGTCTTTGCAGCTTCCCGCATTCCGACAATATGATCGTGTTCAAATGGCTGAATGTGTTCAACAGGAGTAGGTATTCGGCGTTGGGGCATGGTTGTACATGAAAATGAATGTTGGAAACACTGTTCACCTCCAAACGCAGCACAGTAACTGTCTGGAAGTGCACAGACAGGCCTGCTGACAGCCAATGACTGTAACAAATGAGTCACTAACACTACAGCCACTTAGTTGGCACATATCATACCCCAACGCCACTGAACACAGTTCTGAGATGGTTGCACTGTTTCCGGGCAGTGTATATTGTACCGTCTTCCTTGTCTGTTCCGTACCACTCACAACTCACGCGGCAGGAAAACATCACACAACAGTCAAGAGAATTATTCCTAGAAGGCATCTTCTCATTTGGAAAGTTGTGTGTGGCCCCTTAAGTGCTGACGTCTCTTGTCCTTCTCACTTCCAAACATCTGTTGTCACTCCAACCTGATAAAGTGGGATACTCGTTCGGATATACTATGCAGACTTAGTTAACGTCTTGTGGCACCCCTTGGCGTTCGACTTCCACCTGCACACATATTTGCCAGCTGCGTTGTCTAGCGGCGGGCTGGGCATTTCCTCGGGTCAACACATTATAGTATTGAAAACAGAAAACTGTAAGTAATACAAATTGGACAAGAAGTACACAGAATCTAATAAGTCAAACTACACTGCACTGCAGGATGGGAAATTGATTCTTAAGAGAGTAGACGTGTCTGCATTTACCTGGGCTCAAAAAATGCAACTATAGAAAATTTCCCCCCCCCCAAATTATTCATTTCTTCAGCTTTACATACATGAAGATTTCAACACGACTAATTTATTCGTCGCACTGTTACAGAGGGATGAAAACGCTGGTGTGTGTGTTACATTTCATTGTTCCACGTGCACTTCGTCCATCAGTCCGTAACGGTTATTTTTCAGAGTCTGAGTTTTACTTTGACATCTATTCCTCATACTTCTGTGTCGCAGAACGATGATGTAAATTTTTCATACTTGTTAGGCGTAATTCACTCGTTTAATTCTTCGCCTTAGAACTGGTTCTTGCTTGAACTGTGCTGTGAGTATATTGCCCATTTTCGCCCATTTTCTTAGGGTTGAGCCGGCTGAAGTGGCCGAGCGGCTCTAGGCGCTACAGTCTGGAACCTCGCGATTGCTACGGTCGCAGGTTCCAATCCTGCCTCGGGCATGGATGTGTCTGATGTCCTTAGGTTAGATAGGTTTAAATAGTTCTAAGTTCTAGGGGACTGATTACCTCAGATTTTAAGTCCCATAGTGCTCAGAGCCATTCTTAGGGTTGTTTTAGTTCTGTTCCTGACGTGACGCCTTTGGTTTGGAAATGAAAAAGCTCAAAGTATCTTGCAAAAGGAAGGAGGTATGCTTTCATGGAAACGGACATAATAATTTGCAGGGGAATGATAATGATCGTAATCACACACCAGGTCGTTGAGTTAAAACCTTAATTCACCCTTAGGGAACTGCAGCGATACAGGAAATGTGATCTGTAATACAAATTTATTTTTTAAGGAAATAAAAAGGTGTGTAGATGGATCCACTCAAAGTGATAATGCGTCACTCTGCTCGTAAATTTGGAAGATATGTCAAAGGACTGTCTTTTTCAAAAGGTTAATAGAGCAAATAGGCAATATTGAGATTATTCAGCCCATTTACAAGTTGTAACGAGGCCTAATGGCATAAAAAATTAAGCACTTGAAAATGGCATAAAGTTGTCCTAAAATATGTCGTAGTAACAATCACATGAGTGACGCCTGGGCTGAATATCCTCAATATTGTTTGAACAACAGTTGTATTATAGCTTCACATCAGTTATGATGCAAATACGGATTTGTGATACCATAATTACTTTTAACGATGGAGTGGAAGGCAGATTAAAAGTTAGTAACGGACTTAAAATACTTGTAGGGGAAAATATGACATTATGTTTGAAGGATAAAGACAAGCAGAGATCAAACTTATCCAAGAAAAGGGCAGAGTGATCCACTAAGTGGGCAAGGAAAGCAGGAAAGGAGGCGAAACTACAAAATGAAGTACGTAAGCCAGGAGTATACTATTCACTTGGACAATTTTCGTTCGCAGACTTCATTCTAAGTAACATTAAAGCAGTTTTCAAATTTTAGAACAAATTTTCTGAATTCGTACGCTCATAAAATCAATGCCCTGGCAACGTTTTGTGTAATGCATGAATTATTGTGTAATTTTTATCCAATGCTCTACTTACGATGCTTTACAGCATACAGTGGAATTGAAGCTGAAGGCTGAGAACTTTTTAATTTGTGAAAATTTCATGGATATAATTGTGGCGGAAGTGGTTAAGGAATTCGGTTTATTATAAAACTATTTCCACAACGAGGGACTCGGTAATGCCACTGGGAAGCTCTGCCTATGTACACTACTACCAAATGAACAAAGAACACAGTGACGCGAGTGACAAAGACATTCCACGCTTGCACGGGACAGTACGGGAGGGCAGTAAATACGATGACCAAACGCGCAGCGCTGCGGGCAACCCAGGAACAGCACTATTAGCCGTGGAATGTTGCGAGGTTCGCTGAAGTTCTTCACCACCACAGCCAGCAGCAGCCGGTTTGCCATGGCATGCAGAGCTCCGCCTGTGTCTGCAACGTTGCTGGCGCGCCGCGTCAGAGTGGTTTGTGCAATTAACGGAGTTTGAGCGAGACCCTGCAGTGATTCTGCAGAAGGCTGGATGGTCATACCGCAAAACGACGCTACACGTAGGGCGAGAGGTCTCCATAGATGTCACCACTGGCCAGCAGAAGGTGCAGTTGCCCGCCTGCCGGGGTCTGCACAGGTCTTACGCACAGAATGCACGCTGTGGGCGTCAGATCTTACGAAGTGCCGTATCGGAACACTCAGTGACTCCGCAACAAATTAGGGAAACTGTTGCTCCGCGGGTGTCCTAGCGAGGACCATTGGCAATCGTGGAGCAAAGCTACGCTACTGCGTGCCGTCAGGGTCTCTTCGGCTAAAGCCCCAGCATCGTGCATCCCGCCTCCGATGTAATCGAGGTAGGTGCTTATGGATGGACGAATAGACACTTGTCTTCAGCAATGAGAGTCGCTTGGGGCCGATGATGGCAGCTTATAACGTTAACATCACTTTGGTGCAGAATCCTTGAATGTATTCTCAGTTCGAATACAATATATATCAAACTTCCTGGCAGTTTAAAACTGTGTGCCCGACCGAGACTCGAACTCGGGACCTTTGCCTTTCGCGGGCAAGTGCTCTACCAACTGAGCTGCCGAAGAACGACTCACGCCCGGTACTCTGCCAGGAAGTTTCATATCAGCGCACACTCCGCTGCAGAGTGAAAATCTCATTCTGCAAACATCCCCCAGACTGTGTCTAAGCCATGTCTCCGCAATATCCTTTCTTTCAGAAGTGCTAGTTCTGCAAGGTTCGCAGGAGAGCTTCTGTAAAGTTTGGAAGGTAGGAGACGAGGTGCTGGCAGAAGTAAACCTGTGAGTACCGGGCGTGAGTCGTGCTTCGGTAGCTCAGTTGGTAGAGCACTTGCCCGCGAAAGGCGAAGCTCCCGAGTTCGATTCTCGGTAGGGCACACAGTTTTAATCTGCCAGGAAGTTTCATATCAGCGCACACCCCACTGCAGAGTGAAAATCTCATTCTGGTGACAATATATATCCTTCAAAGGGAAAATCTTTAGTCCACAAATCAGTACGATGTCAAAAAGCATCTCTCGTGCGGCATTCGTGCGAACAATGGAGGAAGAGTTGCAGGCGGGTTCCATATTTCAAGATTTCTGCAGAGCATTTGACACCGCGCCACAATGCCGACTGTTAATGACGCCACAAGCATGCGGGATAGGTTCCTGGGTATATGAATGGCTCGAAGACTTCTTAAATAACAGAACCCAGAACGTTGCCCTCGACGGCCGGTGTTCGTCAGAGACAAGGGAGCGCCTCAGGGAAGTGTGATACGACCGCTGTTAGTTCTATATACAAAAATGGTCTGGCGGCAGGGTAAGCATCAGTATGCAGCTGTTTGCTGATGATGCGCAGGTGTACAGAAAGGAGTCAGCGTTGAGCGACTGTAGGAAGATACGAGATGACTTAGACAAAATTTCTAGGTGTTACGGTGAATGGTAGATAGCTCTAAATGTAGAAAAATGTAACTTAATATAGAGGAGTAGGAAAGAAAAGCATAATCTTCGAATACAGAATTAGTAGTGTGCTGCTCCATAAGTCACGGCGATTAATTATCTTGAAGTTACTCTGCAAAACAATGTGAAATGTAATGAGCATGCAAGGATTTTAGTACAGAAAGCGAATGGTCGACTTCGATTTATTGGCAGAATTTTAGGAATGTCCCGCATATGGGACACTAGTGCGACCCAATTTGAGTGCTGTTAATGGGTTTAGGATCCGCACCAGGTCGGATTAAACAGTTTAGAAACGGGCTGCTAGGTTTGTCACCGGTAAGTTTGAACAATACGCAAATATTACGAAATACTTCGGGAACTCAATGGGAATCACTGGAGGGAATGTGACGTTCTTTTCGAGGAGCACTGTTAAGAAAATTTAGAGTACCGGCGTTTTAGGGTGACTGCAGAGTGACTCTACTGCCACCAAAGTACATTATACATAATGACCCAAGAAAATAAGATTAGAGAGATTACGTGTCGCACGGAGGCATTAGGACAGTCGTTTTTCCCTCGCTCCATTTGCGAGTGGAACAGTAGTGGTACGGGGTACACTCCGCCACACATCATACGGTGGCTTGCGGAGTATCTGTATGGACGTAGATGTAGATGGGCGAACACGTGTGTGACGTCGTGCAGGTGAGCACCAGATGTAACAGTGCAACCCAGTGCCTCATGTACTTTTCAGATACTTGATTTCAAGAATTTAAAAACATTGTTTGTAATCATGACAACGTTATGCCTTCTTCAAGAATAAGTAAGAAATAATTATGTCAAATAGTTATTAAATTTAGGTTAATTTGTATTCTACGAAATACTAAAAATATCTTTCGTGTAACAGCAACACGGTTGGGGCAAGTGCCTGCAGTCGTAATGGCGAGAACAGAGAGCAAGTTGCAAAACATCTGTGGTGTGATACAGACGTGTGTGTTGGAGTGCGAATGCTAAATGGAGACTGTGCCGGAAATGGTGTTGTAATATGAAGCAAGGCAAAATATAAGAGAGCGGGGAGTTAATGGAGGACACTGCGTGGTCAAAATTTGTTCAAGGTGCTCGGTAATCTAGAAGAGCCTACTGCCAAAAGTGAGTTGCATAATAAGCATTACACTGCACCACAAGTAACTCATCGCAAAGTAAAATCGAGCCAGTTTTCTTTATAGCTGTGTAATAGGCATACCAGCGTGACAGTAACTTTCGTGGATCATTAGCGTGTGTTTTAGTCAAACCAAAACCTTTGCAGATTCCTATCCAGGGGCGGCTTCTGAGTTAGTGCCACTGTGCCATGGCACCACTTGTACAAGAAAGAAAGAAAGAGAAATCTATGCCAACTGCGCATAAAACATTGTTTCGGAGTATATATTTTCTGATTTGAAGAGGCGCGTTTCGCCGCGCGTGTTCTCGCGGTAGTATTCTGAAGCTTGGAGCCAACTGCAGACTGGCTCCGTCTGCCCTCATAAGGGCTGTGCGAACGGCTCGGTCGTTCGTTTCTACATGCTTCTTGTGGTGGAGGTAGAGCCACAGCTAGTCTGACTCAAGGGTTCACGTTCTTTCCGCCAGGGAGCAGTAAACTGTAGGATCTATAGAAACACTATCTTGCATCTAGTGATTAAACTAGAATACGTCGGGGCACAGATTTCTTGCTGTCCAGTTTTACGGTCTTTCTGCAACTTATTGGTAATGCAGTCCTAAAGGCTAATTAATGTTTAATTAATCGAATACACAAATAACGCACTTCAATATCTTTATAAATAGCTATATCTAATTTGAATATAATTATGCCCTTTCATTTTGAAACTAAGAGGCATTACTTTAGTATTGGTGTATTTCACAACAGAAGGGCTATTGCTTCAGAACAAAAAACTAACGTATTCACCACCGGTTGAGCGTCTGTTTTCCAATCAAAGGTGTAGTATTTCTCTTTATACTCGTTACGTTCATGTAATGCAGTTCTGTACAAACACGCTGTAGTTATTGCGAAGTCAGGTAATTGACCGTATAAAGCAATCTGAACAGTGTTATCTGTAAGGGAAAATTCAGTTAAGTGTGGAAATAGCAAACATGAACAAAGTAAATAAGTTATTAAAAACGCCATTTAGTGACAGGACCCTCAGGTAAAAAACACTAGGTAGGCCACTCCCAAATCCGAATCTGCAGCAGCAAACAAGTAATCGATATTGTAAGTTCAATCCAGAAATTTACCAAAAGAAGAAATGGATTTGTCATTGTGAAGAAAGCAATGCTGCTTTTTGTTTTTCATGTGTGCTATTTGGGGGGAGACGTTCATAAGTGTAAGACAAGAATCACTGATATTTGGCGTATATGGTCTAAAATGCAAGTACGTGAAATGTCAAAGCGATACATGAATACTGTGATTAGTCTTTCATTTCTAGGCAAAACCAACATTCTGCATAAATTAAATTCGCAATATAGACAAACAGTTGACAGCCACCTTGCACCGTGTGTGTGTGTGACGAGATAGAATTACCATTTGCGAGTAGTAAAAGATGTTTTTGGATAAAGGAAAAAATCTTATTACTGTTATGGAAGTCACTGAAAGAAGTGAGAGCATAACTATCTCCTACTATTGAAAAACCTGTTTATACAGACAAAGACAGCAAGATAACCAATTCATTTTCTGGCTATCATTTCTCAATAAGACTTACATTTTAGTCAGCTTCAGAAGAAGATAACGGAACCGACCACAGCAACGCCAGACAACCAGAACTTTGAAGCGGTAATGCAAAACATCAGAGATGACATTGACTCCATCCTTAACGAGATTAGTTTCGAAAATGATGAAACGATGCCTGCCAAGAAGCCACGGATTCTTGATGAGCATAAAAAAAGAGATGCTTTGAAAGTGTGTGATGCCATCCTATCTGAAATAAAACTGCGTTTTCAGTTCACTGGACACATCAGTGCAGTCAACGTATTTGATGTGATTCAGCTTGACAAATACATCACAGATTTTCCTGACAAATACCATGAAATTAAAGACACGTATACATTACCGGAAAAAAGAAAGTTGAAGCGTGAGCTTCAAGTCTTCTACGCTAGGCCTGAATTGAGAGCAGTTGCATTTCTTTCTCTGATTCTAGAGGAAACCTTTGTGACACATTCAACGTGACTGTTGAAGTTTTGAAACTGCTAATCACGATGCCTAACTCGACATCAAAAGCTGAGCGGCGCTTGTCAATGCTCAAGAGAATTAAAACGTTCCTACGAAACACCATGAAAGACGAATGACTGACTGCCTTAGGGATGCTATACTGTGAGAAGTCATTCGTGTGTAAAACTGAACATTTCAATCTGAGATGAAAGATTTAGTTGCCAACGAGGAGCGACGAATCGATTTGCAATGTCGTTCCTATTAATTATTTTGAATCTATCTTCCCAAAGTAATTGAGTTGCTGCTTTTACTTTCAAATGTTGGTAATTTGATTAAATTTGGTTCGTACAATCAAGATTACAACTTCGAACAATTTATACATGCTCTATTATTTCTCGTACTGGCAGTCGGCCGCGTACGTAAAACAAACGAGGAGTTCTGGCTGTCGAGGGAAGAAGAGCGGAGTGGGGGGATAAGCCACGCATCCCTCTCACACAGCTGGCAGCCTATGTCCGTGTTCTACGTACCTGGGAATGTTGAACTGACGTAATAATGTACATATGGATCGCTGATTCCATCTGGCATTTTGAGGGTCATATTCGAACCCTGTGACAGAGCAAGACTGCTCTCTGCACTCATTTCAAAATAAGAAAAGGAAACAGCCATCAAGCATAACTCAAAGCAAAGCGCAGCATGTACATCATCTGCTAATGGCTGGAGTGCAACTGTTATCTGCGGTTGGTGGAGTCGTTATTTGGTGGTTCAGGCCCGATCTCCACCAGTATCTTAAGCAACCATACATCAAAAAAACCCTTGCCTACGACTGCCTCGTTGAAGTGACTGGTCATACCGTGTGAGGAATGAAGAATTGTGCTGTTGATATGTGTGCGCGTGTGTGTGCGCGCGCATTTGTGTGTGGAAGAGAGATTTTCGGAGTTAGTGTTACGTTTTATATCTCATGCAGACATACGAAAAAGATAGCTAAAGCAACTTCACGCTCTGTCTTTCTCTGTCTGTCTCTCTCTCTCTTATACAAACACTTGTTATCGTATTTTACAGGAATATATCAATCTCTTGCTGGCATTAGAAAGGCGCTGTTGTAATAAGTGTTTATTTCTGTCTCTCTATACGTTTTGTTTGATACAATATCTTATGAAAAATATGAATTATCGACAAAGTTCCGTAATACGTTCGATGCCAATAAACTAAGATTTTTTTAGCATCACCAATTGAATGCCGCAGCGGCTGCCACTGGTCCTGTCCTCCTCGCCATAACTTCCGAGAAGGTTATGAATGAAAGAAACAGTTGAAGGAAAAAACACTAAGTTAAACTTATAATTTGTTTTCAGTCAAGTTGTTATTGTTATAAGAACTAATAGTAACTATATTTGTTCATATAGTATAGCACTACTACTGCACCAAATCAGTTCAAACTGAAAGTGATTTACTTCTACGAGGTGTTGGTAGTTGTTGCAAATTATTGGTTTTCATAATTTAATTAACATCATTGCATTCCAAACTAACGTGTTTAATGCTCATGCCCTACGCGTTTTCCACATGTAAGCGCAGGTGAGTGCATTTTGTTCAGTAGCGGCATTGTCATTCCTTGTCCATTATTTGTATGATTTCAGAGTCATTACAGTCAGCCACAAAATTCAACTTTTGTTCGTTTTGGAGCTGGCGATCGTTTTTACTCTTCAGTCTATACCCTTTCAAGCAATTCAGAAATATTAAATTACGGCTAACCACAGTGAAACGTTGACTTTTTTCCCCGATCGCTGTTATAAACAGTAAACACTTCTGCGATAACGATCAGGTTGTAGCTATCTATGTTCCATCGCTAAGCGTTTATCTTCATATGTGATGCGTTGTTTTCTTTTATGCATTGGAGAATACTGTTATGTTACACAACTTCTGGAGGTTGTACGACAGAGCCACACAGGCCTACACCTGGTGTCTTGGTGTGGGGAGCCAGTCATACAGCAACCGCTGTTGTCTGGTGATCATAGAGGGAACAGTGACGAGTGCACAGTACATCCAAACCCTAATTAAAGCGTCGGACTACTGTTCGTGCACCGAGAATACGATGTGCTTTCACTAAGAGTACGTGAACCATCCACATGTATCTCGTGCCACATAACCAGCTTTCCATGATGTACGCCAACTACTCTAGTTGCGGGAGCCCCAGATTTGTATGCTTCAGACCGGATGAATAGTCATCTTCTCCGGTCTGCAACACCAGGCATTAGGTGGATATACCATGGCAGGCCATTCCAAAAGACTACATACGTCACCTCTGCGACCGTGGCTGCACTGCTGCAAAAGGTGGGCATTCAGAATACCAGCGCCGACATTCCACACGTCCTGTTGACTGTACTTGATACGTATGGCTCTGTAAGTGTGATCGTTTGTTGTGTATTTCCTCAAGAGTATGTAAATAAAACTTCCCTCTCCAGCGTCAGCGAATTCATAGTTTTCTCATAGAACGCTGTAACACGGGCAGCTACAGCTGATAAAGTTCACAATGAAGGAAGAAAAATAAGCCACATGACAGTTGTAGTTGGTGATTTCTTTATTGTCACAACCGGTTTCGCTGCATTAAAGTAGCATCCTCAGATGTACTACATAAGCAGAAAAGGATTCCATGCAGTACATGTCATTAAATTACTGTAAGAATCCTTTAAAAAGTTAGCTCGTTTGAGGACCCAGTTTTGATATTTCCTTATTTATGTCTTTCATTTTGATTAATTGTACTTATGTACAGTTCTTTCCCTTATTTCTGTATTTAGTTTTGATTAATTGTACTTATGTACAGTTTTTTCTCGTAGTGAGACGCTGTACTATTCAACTCCATGTCCTGTTTTATTTATTTTCACGACTTCCCCTCTTCAGGGGTTTGATTTTTGACTACTTAGTGAGCTAATGTGACAGTGGTGCAAGTACATTTTAATTTTGATTTTCGCTGACTGTATTAATACTTTAAACAGAGTCTATAACAATATTTAAAAAAATTTCCTAGAAGCGTCGAAAAAATTTAAATATTTTACAAAATTTTTAAAAGATTCTTGTATGTATTACATGACATCCTTTCCTAATTTACCTAAGGATGACATTTTAATCCAGCGAAATCAGTTGTGGTGATAAGGAAATCATCAGTTACAGCTGTCTATTCGTTCATTTAACTTCCATTCATTATAATATAGTGTTGTTTCTTCATTTTGCGGTAATGTATTGTAGCACTGTAATTCAGCGGAAATAAATCGTAAATTGATAGATGTCCATCTTATTGCATGGACGAGGGACTTCATCTGATGGTATATGTGAAAGAAAGCAACACCACAGGTGTATCTGGAGAATGTATTACATTTTTCCATCAAACGACATTTCCGGCGGCACATTACCGCCATCCATGCCCCACCACTGCCAAAAGAATGTTTGATTTCCTTGGCGCAATTTTCTGTGGGATCCTTGTTACTAGCACACGTGGGCTAGTTTCGTCAGAAGTCTATAATCGGCAGAATGTTGTCTCCAATTGGAGACAACACTGTGTCGAGCCTTGACTCCTAATGAAAGCTAGCCCATGTGTGCTATGCGTCAGTTGGAGACAACATCGTGTCGAATATATATTGCTGATGAAAGCTAGACCTCGTGCGCTAGTAACAAGGACCCTACAGTAAATGCGGCAAGGAAATCAAATACTATTTTAGCAGTGGCAGAGCGTACAGATAGTGGTAATGTGCTGCCGGAACTAGTCGTGTGACAGAATAAAGACATGCTCAAGATACAGCTGTGGTGGTACTTTTTCTCAAATAAATCGAAAATGTTTGTTTTCTGTTCAGTTATCAAGGACGCTATTAAAACCAACGTTGTTGCAAGACCAAGTTTTAATCGTTAATTAAGACATCTGTCTTTCTCATTAGGTGTTTGCACATTTCATCCCAAAATAAATTCCCCGGAATTATATTTTACATATTTGAGCAACAAAAATTTGAATATGCCCTTAATTTATTTTGCAATAACCGTATCTACAGCTGTAATCACCTTGTTCGGCAGCTGCGTGTTCTTCCTGGAAGCCCAGAGCCCCCAATAGCAATCGCTGTCCACTGTTTAGTTTGCACTGACAGACTGTTCGTCGACATCCTCGAAGCCGACCCTTGCGGAGATACGGTAGGACTGCCTGCCGGGCGGCCGCCACCTCGCTCGGCGCGTCATTACTCTGGGAGCGACCCTGCCCCCCCCCCCCCCCCCCCCCCCGCCGCCCACAGCCCTTTCTAGGGCGGCGCCCTCCGCAAGCCGCCGAGTCGGCCGCACAGTGGTGCGCGCGCCTGCAGCAGCAATTCCGACGTCGCGGCTGCTCGCGAGCGCCCGGCGAAATCTTATCTGCCTCTCCCCGTTAAATTGACTGTGAAAATCACATGGAAAGTGGAAAATTGTCTTTTACAGACGCCTGCCTGCCGCCCGCCTGGAGATAGGCTCGGAGCAGAGTGCCGAAAGAAAAGAGGAAAGCTTTGGAAAAGGCGGCACGGCGAGTGTAAAGGGTCCAGGGGAAGCTCGGAACAGGGTGCCGAGAGGAGCGGAGTGAGTAAAAAGAAAAGGGCCAGTCATCCTTTGCGGCAGTTTCATCAGCGCTCCCGCGGTAACGCCGCTGCCGCTACGGCGCGCGTTCCGTGAGTGGGGGACGTTGCGGGCGGAAGTCATTCGCTCTACAAGTGTGCCAGCTTAATGCGTCAGCTGCAGTCTTGCTGCTGGGCCAAAGTTATAGTTTTTACACTGTAACGAAACAATTTATACCACAGGCAGCCACAGCTACACAGATATACACTAAGTTAACGAAAGTTATAGGACAGCTATATCCCGTATACAGATGGCGGTAATAAGGCGTACACATGGTATAAAGGGGTAGGTCGAGTTGTTATTTTTACTCAGGTGATTCATGTGAAAAGGTTTTGGCTTGATTTTAGCCTCACTACGGGAATTAACAGACGCTCAACGTGGAATGGTAATTGGAGCTAGACGCATGGGACATTGCGTTTCGAAAATTTTTAGGGATTTCAATATTCCCATATCCACAACTCTTAGAGTGTGCCGAGAATAGCACATTTTACACATTAGTTCCCACCACCGTCAACACAGTGGCCGACAGCCTTCACTTAACGACGGAGAGAAGTGGCGTTTGCGTACGGTCGTCAGTGATAACAGTCAAGCAATACTGCGTGAAACGACCGCAGAAATGAAAGCCGGACGTGTGAAAAACTGAATCCGTTAGGACTCAGCAGCGACATTTGTCGTTCTTGGGCTATGGCAGCGGACGACTTACTCGAGAGCCTTTGATAACAGCACAGCATCACCTACAGCGCGTTTTCCTGGGCTTGTGTCCATATCAGTTGGACCATAGACGACTTCACAACCGTGGCCTGGTTAGATGAGTCCAGATATAAGGTAGTAAGAGCTAATGGTAGGGTCGAGTATGACGCGAATCACACGAAGCCATGTTCCCAAGTCGTCGACAAGGCACTGTTCAAGCTGGTGGTGGGTCCATAATGGTGTGGATTGTGTTTACATGGAATGGACTGGCTCCTCTGGTTCAGCTGAACCAATCGTTCACTGGAAATTCTTACGTTAAGCTACTTGAAACCATTCGCAGCAGACAATAATAGAATTTTTTTGGATGAAAATGCGCGATTGGTTTTAAGAACACTCTGGTCAGTTCTAGCGAGTTATTTGGCTGCTCAGATGGGCCGAATTCAATCCAATCACACATTTATGGGACACAATCGAGAGATCAGTTCGTGTTTGAAATATTTCTCCGCCAACACTTTCGCTATGATGGACAGTTATAGAGGCAGGACAGCCCATATTCCTGCAAGAGACTTGTAACCACTTTTTGAGTCCATGCCACATCGAGTTGCTGCCCTAAGCCGGGCAAAAGGAGGTCCGACACGACATTAGGAGGTGTCCCATGACTTTTGTCCCCTCAGTGTATCTTGATCCATGAACGGCAACAGCTGTTAAATAACAGCGACCGGATTCGTTGCTTATAGTTTCATGTTGAGGAGAAGGAAGACTGGGAAAAATAAATAGTGTTGTGTATATCTGAAGTTAAAATGATTGTAATAAATATCAGATAAGAGTACTCACAGTCAATTCATATAAAAGCCAGACTGGGGTTAAATGGACGACCCAACACTCTCAGTCAAATCGAGATAAAATGTCTGTCGAAGGGAGACTGTAGTTTGAGTAATGCTGAGAAATAACTTATTTAATACATTTAATAAGCAAAATATACTTGTAATTTTTTGGCGCGAGATCCCCTTCTGTGTTATTCGGGCGCGTTCTGAAAACTCTTTTTATTCGATTCCACTTTGGCGACGTGAGCTTCGATGATGGTGAAATGACGAGTAGGGCAACACACACACACACATATATATATATATATATATATATATATATATATATATATATATAGAGAGAGAGAGAGAGAGAGAGAGAGAGAGAGGGGGGAGAGAGAGAGATAGAGAGAGAGGGGGGGGAGAGAAAGAGAGAGGGGAGAGAGAGAGGGGGGCGATAGAGAGAGGGGGAGGGAGAGAGAGAGGGTGGAGAGAGAGAAGGGGGAGAGAGAGAGAGAGAGAGAGAGAGTGAGAGAGAGAGAGAGAGAGAGAGAGAGAGTGAGAGAGAGAGAGAGAGAGAGAGAGAGAGAGAGAGTGAGAGAGGGAGAGAGAGAGGGAGAGACAGAGGGGGGAGAGAGAGAGAGAGGAGGGAGAGAGAGAGAGAGAGAGAGAGGAGGGAGAGAGAGAGAGAGAGCAGAGAGAGAGAGAGAGAGAGAGAGGAGAGCAGAGAGAGAGGAGAGAGCAGAGACGAGGGAGAGAGCAGAGAGGAGGGAGAGAGCAGAGAGGAGGGAGAGAGCAGAGAGGAGGGAGAGAGAGAGAGAGAGAGAGAGGAGAGGGAGAGTGAGAGAGAGAGAGAGGAGGGAGAGAGAGTGTGAGAGAGAGAGAGGAGAGAGAGAGGAGGGAGAGACAGGAAGAGAGAGGAAGAGAGAGAGAGGAAGAGGAAGAGAGAGGAGAGAGAGGGAGAGGAGAGTGACAAAGAGACAGATACAGAGAGAGAAAGGATAGAGAGAGAGAGAGAGACAGACAGAGAGACAGACAGAGAGTGTTAGGTAATGCTAATCTTCTCTGACTCCAGTTGCTAGGCGCATGATCTGTTCTTTTCCACTACCCAATACGCCAATGTGTACGTCGGTAAATGTTCGTAAATTATTTGTGTGCGACCACTTGCTATAATTACACTCGCTACTAATGTGCCTGCTACAAACATTTTCGTATCCGTGTGTTTACTTTGATCTCATATGTTAACGAAATTTACGATTCTATGGTAGCGGCGAAGATCGCATTTTACCAACGTGGGGTAGATTAACTGCCATCATACTGTACTGCAATCTAGTACCTTCTGCAGGATTTCCGTGGAACACTTCAGTTGTCTTACAGCCCCTCTTTTACAGTTTACAGACTCACGTGGTTTTACCGGCTGTAACTTTTACGACTGGCTTTATCTGAGCAGGACGCCGTTTCAAGTGAGCGACGCGCACCGACGGTGAGGCAGACTGCGTCACTTCGGCTAGCGAGATGATGCCGCAGATACGCAATCGTCAAGCGCGGGGAAACTTTTAAGAATCCATTGGCTGCCGCCAGCCGCAGCGGGTTTCCGCGCATCCGGCGCAGTGCAGCGACCTTACGACCGGCTCTCCATCGGCAAACCTGTGTATCCGCCCCTCGAAGCCCTGCCATTTGCCAGAAGCCGAAAGCATGAAGTAAATAGCGGGACGAGTTCCTGTAATGGCGCAGTAATCTGCCGGGGCACTTCCGCTTCATCTAAAATTAAAATCTCTTCAGAATGCTCCTTTAAAACGCGCGGCTGCCTGAGGGAAGTCTGCGGCGGCTGGTTCCTCAGGGCTGAGGGCTGCGACGCGGTGCCAATCTGCGACCGTCGGCCGTGGCGGCGGCGGCAGCAGTCACAAACTGATAGCGCACCCCCCGCAATTAAAGAACTTTCCCGCGCCGTACGGCGACGCTCCAGATAAAGGCGAGTTATACGGGGATGAATAAATTACAGAGTCGTCGGATCCGACGCCACTTCTGCCAGTAGCACTACTACTGTGAAACGAAATGGCGGCGGATCGGTTTCTCTGTGCGAGCTTCCGTCGCGCCGATGGATGTACATCTGTCAGAGGACTATCTGAATGATCTAAATCTTGGTGCTCAACGCTCCTGTAGAGTGATGGAGGAGGTCGGTGCACTAAAACCCAATACCAGGAAGGATAGGAAAACAAAAAGAAATTTGGAGTAAGATTGCTATTTGATGATGACGTTATTGGATGTGTTAATATTTGTAAAGTAAAATGATATATTTGAAGAATTGTGGTCAGAGAAACAGTTGTTAGGCAACAGTATCTGTGTCTGCTGCTCTGTGGAGTTGTAGAATCTTTGACAGTCAGTAGTGGATAACTGCGGTGTGCTTCAGAGGTGGATTCCGTTGAGTCTACAATGTAATGAGTGGACGCACTTTTCGAACTATGCTAGTTGCAAATTTATTACGAAGAGGAATGATGACTCAGAGCAATGACTGGATAGTATCGGACATAAGATAGATTCTTAATGACGATCAATGTATTATTTGATGATTTTTACTATTGTAGATTTCTATTGTTGGTCCACTTCACCCTCGTCATAGTCAAGCTTTTGATCATTATTCCACTGATTGATCTTTTGAGTTAATTAACTGTTGTACCATGGTAGTTACTAGATTAAATGAATTTTCATATTAGAGTCTATGACTGCTTTCTTTGATAAGTTCCCTCGTAACAGATATTTTAATACTTAAAGATTCAGTAATGTGTTTCATTGGCATTCTGTGTCAAGATTATGAACCAATTTCCCTGGACCAACTGTAGTTAGCTTTTAGCAGTACTCTTTACCTGTTGGAGAGTCTTGCTGTGTTGCTGTTCGTAACGGGACATCCTCCTCTAGTATTACTTTTCCTCAACAGCAGTTGTCGATACCAGTATTAATTTTCGAATTTTGGACAGGCCAATATTATCTAAGCTGCTTTTCCCATAATTTTCAAATAATTTTATACACAATATGTTATATTTCAATCTAAATTTATGAAAACGAATTTCTTTGTCTTCGATGCTTCGATCGATAAATAGTGGCTCTGAAAGTACATTTAGAAATTTTTTCGTAAATACATTTGAAATTAGGAATTATTTAGCGAACTAAAAATTTCTATCTCGTAATTACGCAATATAGCACTGCTTATTGTATATTTATTTATTTCTGTATTCATTTATGAAATAATAATCCAAACTAATTGAAATTCATTTGTCAAGATAAATTGAAACCCTTTGGAATACTGTTATTTCCGCTGAGGGATCGGAGGTATTTTTGGATTTTATGCGAGCGATGTAATTTCGGCTTTGTTAATGTCAAAATTCAAAAGACTGTATGATATACCAAAGTGTGACAAAATATATTAACACAACAACAAAAATTCTGCAGCAATAATCTCGAAATTTATTTAGATCAATTCAACCATAAGGACCTAAAATGTGAGAATTTCAGCTTTAAGAATCAGACCATTGGACTAAAAAAACTCTACACGAAAAGCTCAGTAAACCAGAAAGTTTATTGTGATCTGGGATCGCCTCAAATTTTTCAAAAATGACTTTGCTTATTGTGAACAATAACTGAGATTAGGAGCAAGGGGAGAGAACATGTTTCTGTCAGTGCTTCATTTTGCAGTTGTGATTCGTAATACGTGGTTGTTCCGATTACTTTTCGCAATATAGGTTCTGTCCGTTTCTTTATTTTACTAGGGCCATATGTAAGTGCAGAAATTTTCGTGTGTTTCATGTTACATTCTTATATAGGTCGACATTACAAACTGGTTTATTTTTTTTATTCAGTTACATCTTTTTTCAAACAGTTTGCACTGACTACATCTACTGAGCGTGAAATGATTGGTTTACTTATTTATTTGCTTATGAATGACATCGGTTTTCACACACACAGGATTCCTTTCAGTTTCATGTAAGTGAAGCGGCTATGAGCTCAGTAGCAGATTTAGATTGTCAGTCCACATTCGCAGGTATGTATTTACGATAACATTCACACCGTAAAGGTTACTCACTTAAATTGGTTATTTTGCGTATATTGTAAATTAAGAAGGTGAATTATTAAATTTGTCGGTGGTTTGGAGATGTGCGGGATGCAAAATTTAGTGTGCTTACCTGCACCTCTAGGAGCAACAATAGTATCTGACAAAGTCGGCACAGAGCCCTTAGCAAAAGCAAAGAAGCGGCATTTTGTTTGTTTTAGGCCTCGAAATGTAGGGTACACTCGTGAATTAATTCAGCACTTTACTTTGCTCCCAAAATATTATCGTCATCCAAAGACTGAAATGAGGCACTGAAGGATCAGAAACTAAATTTAAGAAAGTGATAATGTCCGATACCAAAGTAAACGGATAAATATAAAGATCACAATCATTTTGATAAATAAATTACCGTTCTGTAAGTATTGTACACACTACCTTCAGCTTACGAGCCTACAACCTTGGAAATTATAATACGGAGTTACAGGGAAAGCTCGTATTATTTTAATTGGCCTTGCATCTCATGGGAAGTTATTTTCGTAGCATTCTCGCAAACGAAAGTCCCCAGCGTGGATGGCTGCACCGAGTGAAACCTGCACCCAATTTTACACCACTGTACGGTTGGTTCAAGAAGTCAGTCCCACCTCTGATCTTAGTGGCAAATAAACCTTTACTGTTTCACTGTATTCGCAACTTACATGAATTATGACAGGGAAAGGAGTGAGACAGGGTTGTAGCCTCTCCCCGATGTTATTCAATCTGTATGTTGAGCAAGCAGTAAAGGAAACAAGAGGAAAATTCGGAGTAGGTATTAAAATTCATGGACAAGAAGTAAAAACTTTGAGGTTCGCCGATGACATTGTAATTCTGTCAGAGACAGCAAAGGACTTGGAAGAGCAGTTGAACGGAATGGACAGTGTCTTGAAAGGAGGATATAAGATGAACATCAACAAAAGCAAAACGAGGATAATGGAATGTAGTCAAATTAAGTCGGGTGATGCTGAGGGAATTAGATTGGGAAATGAGACACTTAAAGTAGTAAATGAGTTTTGCTATTTGGGGAGTAAAATAACTGATGATGGTCGAAGTAGAGAGGACATAAAATGTAGACTGGCAATGGCAAGGAAAGCGTTTCTCAAGAAGAGAAATTTGTTAACATCGAGTATAGATTTAAGTGTCAGGAAGTCGTTTCTGAAAGTATTTGTATGGAGTGTAGCCATGAATGGAAGTGAAACGTGGACGATAACTAGTTTGGACAAGAAGAGAATAGAAGCTTTCGAAATGTGGTGCTACAGAAGAATGCTGAAGATAAGGTGGGTAGATCACGTAACTAATGAGGAGGTATTGAATAGGATTGGGGAGAAGAGACGTTTGTGGCACAACTTAACTAGAAGAAGGGATCGGTTGGTAGGACATGTTTTGAGGCATCAAGGGATCACAAATTTAGCTTTGGAGGGCACCGTGGAGGGTAAAAATCGTAGAGGGAGACCAAGAGATGAATACACTAAGCAGATTCAGAAGGCTGTAGGTTGCAGTAGGTACTGGGAGCTGAAGAAGCTTGCACAGGATAGAGTAGCATGGAGAACTGCATCAAACCAGTCTCAGGACTGAAGACCACAACAACAACAACATGAATTATAAGGGGCGATCGAAAATTTCCGTTTGACGGTGTTGCTGTGGCGTATATGCAACATAGAGCGACTCCCTTGCAGGTATACAAGCAGAGACTTGTTGCCAGCGAATTACGAGTAGATTGGCATTCGTGTCTTACCGAAGAGTGTGCGGTAAATGCAGAAGCGTAAACTACTGCGATGTTGTAACCAAATGCGTCCAAACAAGATCGACGAACTGTCATTCTTTTCTTTGTGGCTGAAGGACAGACTGCGGTAGACTTCCACAGCAGAGTAAACGTGTGTCGAAATACACCGTTGTAGACTGCTGTTGCTTCATGATAACGCACGTCACCACATCGCGTATACCGTGACGCAGAAGTGACGTGGAACGTTGCTTTTTGCATAATAAAAAGAATATGCCTCAATCTTTTAGTTAAGGCTAAAATACACGAAGAATAAATTTTCTCTGTGTTAATAAATCTGTAAAGTAAGGAGAAAAGGTCTCGATTTAATAGGAATGTTTTCGTCTCTTGTTCCAGAGAAACTCTGAGTTCGCTCCCTCTCTCGTTTGTTTTCGATGGCTGTTTCACAAGATGTAAGTGTCGCTTCGTATCTGTAACTTTCGGCCAAATAATCACGCTAATTTAATTACAAAAGCCGTGTTGGAATTAAGAATCTACTTTTCTTTACCATTAACTCCACATCTCAAATTATTATACTGCATTTGAGCACTTTTTCAGGTTCTAACCGAACGCTACTAATGTTCAATCGGCTATTACTTTATCAAACTTTTATTTCAGCGCCTGTTTTACCGGTCTTTTCTATCAGTATCCGGGCAATGTAATTACGCAGAATGTGTAATTCTGACATAGGTCACTGGCCTCTAAACAATGTCGTCGGTCTGATGGGAATCAGATACTGGTTGGCGGAATATATACTTTCATTACCCACAAGTAAAAGTTTTTTATACACCGTTTTACCATTTCAGAAGCTTTGCCACCAGCAAAAGCTATAAAATATAGTATTACATTTTCTTATTTTTCTTAAATACCAGTAATATTATACTGCCTCGAACAAAAAATTGAATGATATCAATTGATGCTTGTTTGTTCTGTTATTCATGACTCGACTGTAAGGAGCTGACGATTGATGAGCTTACACAAACGCTTGAGCAAGAGCAAAACATTGAACAATCTGGTTCTTTGGACCGAGATCAAATAGAAAATCAAATGACAGTTGCAAACTTGCCAGAACACCTGGGTGCATTTAAAAATGGGCTACAGATTTAAAAAAAAAAAGTAGACTGCAACGAAATGCACATTTCTGATATAAAATGGGGAATAAAAAATTTATGAGGGATATAAGAAAATTTTGAGTAATAAGAAAAAAATTGAGTCGTCGGATAACACTTAAATTTTATGAGGACTTTTAGACCAAAATAACTATAGTCTGCATTGTTGCAATGTATAATATAGTACAGTAACATATTTGTCGTATTTTTGAACATTTTATTAAACACTTTTTTCTAAGTTCCTTTGTTTTCTTTAGTCTATGGTCCCACATAAACGTAATTTGTATGTACATATTTATATGCAAAATTGGACCGCGGCTGACGCGAATTCGAATTACACTGTTACCGCTCGGTCACAAACATGTTCACATGTGTATGGATTCCTGAAAGACCAAACTGTTGAGATCATCGTTGCCTAGACTTACATAGAACTTAAACTTACTTATGCTAAGAACAACACACAAAACCATGCCCGAGTGAGGATTCGAACCTCCCTCGGGAGTGGGAGCGCAATCCTCAAACGGCGCGGCCTCTCAACACGGCGGATGTACAGTTTGGCAAACTAATCATTCGTTCATTGTGAAACGTCCCCTTGGAAAAATTTATATTTTACTGCGCTGGAAAACCTCTATGTTATTTGATTTTCAAACAGCTGACCAGAACTGAACGTAGTCAGTCATTTCTCTCTTTACTTATTCTGATCATCGCTAAACTGACATACAATAATTTTAGCGCAACGCAATCCGATTTTCAATAATCCCTACAAAAGAGTGGCCCTAACTAACTATAACCTATACCTTTCATGAATCACTTGCCTCACAGATATCTTCGTTACTCGAACTACTGCAATACAGCGTGCGCCAATACTGCCAGCTGAATAAAAGATTCTAACAATTGAAGGCACTAACTACTGATGGGCATAGTTGGCAAATGAAAGATTTTGATAGAGAACAAACAATGTATTTACTTTAATAATGTACAAAAGTCATCATATATATATCAGTTCATGATATCCTATATTACAAATTCACTCTTTCTGATGGACACACGTCCAGATCGACCGCTCTCAAAATTCCGCCATGTCTCTGCCCACATCCACCACCTCTGGCGGCTCACCTCCAACTGCGCAACGCTACGCGCTGTTAACAGCCAACTGCCCAACACTACAATAGCAAATATTCCAACAATGCGAACCAGCCACAGACTTCACACAGTACAGTCAGTGATTTTCATACAGAGCGCTACGTGGCGTTACCAACATAAAAACCTAAACAGCCTACTTACAACTGACATTTCTATAATCTGTGGAGTAAATTTTAATTTAATCACTTGTCTACTTCATGCTGACACAAA
Source organism: Schistocerca piceifrons (assembly GCF_021461385.2). Lineage (NCBI taxonomy): Eukaryota > Metazoa > Arthropoda > Insecta > Orthoptera > Acrididae > Schistocerca > Schistocerca piceifrons. Next base: position 647,222,989 of record NC_060142.1, read on the forward strand.
TTTCATTAACATTAGCGTATATGCTTATCCACTATCAGATTCACAAGAACATTTGTTTGCTACGGAGCTACGGACTGTAGAAAATGTAGGAAAATATTCTCGGGTGTCACGACGGATTTACGTGTCAAAGTGGCACGGTATTTTTACGTCAGACCTGCAACTTAAAACTACTCAACACTACTAGCTTCTAGGAACATTTAAGTGAAACCATCTGAGTGTGACTCAGTTTTGTGTCTTCTTTTTGGAAATGAGGAAGCATGACACTCTTGGAAGTACTCCCGGAAACGATTTGAACATGTAGCATGTGATACATGTCCTGTGCCATCAGGGGCATCTCAGTAACAGAGATCTTGCATCCATATTGGTAGTTTTTCTGGAGAAAATTAACTATTAGTAGTTTTGGATAGGAAATAATAATACTATTTAGTACTACGAGCACATGACTGTTCCATGTTTTTAAGTATATGACAAATGACTGAAATATTCTTGTGTAAAATATCTAATGATGATAAAGTCACTTTGCGTAATACAAACTTGCTCTACCGTATTGTTGACTTTGTTTGCTTTACATTGTTAACGATGATCGCCTAAAAGTCGTTTGTGGATATACCCTCGCACCAAATGAAAGGGCAACCGGTGAACTTCAAAATTTTGATTGCTATTCGTTTGAATTGAAACATCCTCTTAGAAAAATTAGTTAATGACTGCGCTTATAAACGACAGCAGTTTGCACTACAGTGACAGTCTCATATAAAAAATTTCACAGATCGAAAAATTACAGTAGACATGTGTAGAAACGAAATCTCAAGAATAGCAGTGTTGTGATACATTCATGCATTGACACACAAGTCATAAATCTTAAAGTACGATTCTTGGTTTCCAACATCCTGTTTCACACATCAGAGTCGCTAACCACTACTCATTACTCCTTATCTTTTTACACATATACATATTCGTCGACACTTCTTCAATATTTCATCATAATCAAATTCCTCATATAGCATGAGCTTATTGATCATAAACATACCTCAACAGCATAATACACATCATCATCGTAATAATATCATAGCACATCAATCAAATCTCAAAATCGCAGCTTCCTCCAATAATTTCAGAACCTAAAGAAATTCTCTGCTCATTTCAATAGTGTCATCTACCTCAAACGTACTTTAAAAATCATGATCCCATACCAAACACATCATTCAAAGCTCTCATAGTATCACAATGGTTCCGAAAAAATATGAGCAGTTCACACAGTACAGACAAAATACAGTTTCATAAGAGTGAAATTATCCAACTGTGTAATTGCGTAAACATGTGTCACTGAAGTAGTGAAAAAAAATGTTTGTCTCTCTCAGTTAAATGATCAGATAGTAGTTAACTCTGTGTTACAGAAATATGGTACCGATGTGTAAAGTTGTATAAGCAAATACCATATTAGCTAGCGCTCCTAGCGCTTGCCATGCTTAGTACACAAAGTAAGCGTGTATCCCCCTGAGTATTAAAGTAAATATACCCTCAGGTGTTGCAGATTACAGCAATGGAATGAAATGTATCACGGAAAACAGTTGTATCTTTGCAATTCAAAATTCTTTAACAATAAATGTTTTAAGTACAAAATTAATCACTCAAACACGTGTGCTGTAGCGTTAAATTGTGCATCTTGTTGTAAGACAATCTCTGTCGTTACCTAAGAGTAAAAAATGTGATAAGTGTAGTGGTTATCGTCGTCCGTAAGCAAAGTTCCGTAGAAGTCAATGTACCTACCTCATAATAAACAAAAGTGAAATGCTATTAGTATAGATATCGCAGTTATTACGTACCTTACCGTGATCAAGAAAGTACTATACTGTAACGTATTGTTGTGCTACAGAAAAGGCTGTCTCATTGTAGCTATACCAATAAAGTTACTACTAAAACATGTTACACTTTCCAGAAGAGTTCAGAAAAACTATGCACATATAAAACAGATACACCGCAAAAGCAACAATGTAAATTGTGTCACACATTAGTAGGGTCGTGATATAATCGTGTAGATGTCAAACTAACCACTGTGTCATCTAGTATCTCTCAGAAAGCACTTTAAATCCGCAATGTATTTTCAAGTAAGCCAAAATGTTTCATTACAATGTCATTAGCAGTACCAGTATGTGTTGTAAGTATGTAGGCCTTATAGTCGTTACGTAATAGTGCAACTAACAAGCAAGAATTTGTGACAAGTGTTTCTTTTTATGTGACAATGAATGAGCTTTAACGAGAACTTTCTGACCAATATATAGTGTCTTTGCATTTGCTTTACCGTGTAGTTTTCTCCTTTTGTCTGCAGCAGAATTTATATTATTAATAGCCAAATCAATTATGTCTTTGTGTCGAAGTTTACGTGTATTCGGAAAAGGTACAAGTTCTCTGCTTCTGTTCGGTGCTTCTTCATTCTTCACTAGAAGAATAGGTGGTAAAGCAGTGGAGTCATGAGGCATTTCATTCAGCACGTTTTGAAATAAGTGTAAATATCTGTCCAATACTGATGCTTTCTGTGACAAAGTCTGCAAAGCTTATTGGTTTCTTTCATAATCCGTTCAGACGGGTTACAATGTGGTGAGTATAATGAAATATAAACAGGTTTGATTCATGATTCCGAAGCATGTGTGACTAAACAGCAGATCTGAATTGCGGTCCGTCATCTGAAATGATTTTAGCAACGTGGCCAACATCATGTAAGAAATTTTTAACAAAGGCGTTGGATACAGACCGCCCTGTGGCTTTACGTGACGGAGTGAAAGAAACAAATTTTGAAGTAAGTTCAGCAGTATCTAGAACATACGAAAATCCATTCGATGTTCTGACAAGGGGTCCCATGAGATGAACAGCAGCAAATTCTTTTAATTTAGAAGGAATGATAGGAAACAATGGAGCACGATGTGAGGTAGTAGATGGTTTAGCTTTTTGACAAAGTTTACAAATAGACAAGACTCTTCGAATTCACTTTTCCATAACAAGTCGTCCGAAGAATATGATAAAATTTTAGTGGACCAAAATGTACATAGCTGAAATGAATGTACCAAATGAGCTTATTAACAAAATTATCAGGAATGCAAAGTACCCATAGCTTGTCAGAACAGTGCAACGTTTGAACAGTATGTTGTTTCTAACCATATAATAATGCCAAATCTGTGTGTGTGTCTTTTCATGCCATTTGCTTTTGATGTCTTTCCAAATTGGATCTTTATGTTGTTCATGAGAATGTCCTTTAAAGATGTGGTAATGCAGTTTTCAAAGGCGACTTTCTGAATGTAAAGAACACTGAAATTTTTCTCGGGGTTGCCTTCTGTGTTACTTTCCTCAAGCCCAGCCGGTGCGCGTGACAGTGCGTCCGCAACAATGTTCTTCTTGCCGGGAATGTAGACTATTGTGAAGTGGAATTCTTGCAGACACAATGCCCAACATTTTAACCTGTCACGATTTAATTTTGAAGACATAAGAAATTCTAATGCACGATAATTACTGAATACTTTTACGTGCTTACCAGAAAGAAAGGAACGGAATTTGTTAAATGCCCAAACGATAGCTAAAGCTTCTAATTCAGTAACGAAATAATTTCTTTTCAAATTTTTTTAGCATTCGACTAGCAAAAGCAGTGGTTTTCTGAACAGTAGCGTCATTTTATATGGCTTCTTGAAATAAATGGGCACCAAGACCGACTTTAGAAGAATCCGTGCCAAGGCAGAAATCTTGTGACAGATCTGGATGAGCTAATATTGGCGCATTAAGTAGTGATTCTTTCCAAGAATTCAATTCCATCTGTGCCTGTTTGTCCCAGTTCCAAATAGTATTTTTTACAGTGAGAGAGCAAAGTTTTGGTGTAACTAGAATTTGCATACTCAGAAAACGCCGGTAAAAATTCACGAGACCTACAAAACTGCGGACTTTTTTTTTTTGTGGATGGAACTGGAATGGCTCCGATTGCTTCTAACTTTACAGGATCCGGTTGAATGCCTTCAGAAAAATTGTGTCCCAAGAACGTCACCTTTGTCCTACCGAATTCAGACTTTTCCAAGTTAACTGTAATTCCAGATTCTGCAAAAATACGTAACACACTGTTGAGGATGCGATTATGTTGTTCCCATGAGGCTTCTGCTATCAGAATATCGTCCACATATAAGGTGATGTGACGTTTTAAGAACTCAGGTAGTATGGAATCTAGCGCACGAATGAATGCTGCCGAAGAGATGTTCAAACCAAAAGAAGTTTCCGAAATTGATAAACGCCGAAAGAAAGAAAATCTGTGTATTTTCTACATTCTGGATGAAGTTCGATCTGATAAAATCCTGATCTGAGATCAATAGAAGACAACACTTTTACACCATTAAAATTTTGAAGTTCTTCCAACGTTTGCGGCCTGTCTGTTTCAGGAATGATGATAGTATTGATTTGTCTCGAATCTATGGCAAGCCGGATCGATCCATTTTTCTTCTCAACAACATGTAATGGATTGTTGTATGAGCTTACCGAAATCTCAGTAATTTCCTCGTCAAGCATAGATTGTATTTCTGTTCTAACACGGTCCCTATAATGTGCCAGAATTACGTATGGTCTAACACAAAACTTAGTATGCTCACGAACACGAAATTGTTATTGAAATCCCTTGATTGTTTCTCTTTTGTGAATAAAAACTGTGGAATGTGCTTGTAAAATCTCAAAAAGGTCCTGACTATCAGTGCCATTACAATTCTCAATTGTTTGAATTTTATTCTGAATTAACTCATTAGTATCAAATATGCCGTCGATATCATCCCTATCAATACTTGCATAGTGATTGTTAGTGTCAAGTTCCGTCGAAAATTCCGAACTGTTGTCTAACAGAAGGTAAAGCCGATTAATTTCCTCGTCATGGCTTGAGAGCCAATCTTCAAATTTCAAAGCTATTGACTTACGTTCTTCCTCCAACTTACCTCAGCATCGTGAAGGTTTAAGATTGGTTTGTATTCATTCAAAAAGTCTACTCCCAATATAATTTCTGTTGACAATAATGGAACTATAAGGAAGTTCAGAGAGGAACTGTGGCTTTGACAAAAGAATTCTAAGTTGGTTTGTTGGCGAACATCTGCACTTTTTCCAACGATTGCACCTTGTAATTTAATTTTACGTAAAGGAAGTGTTGGGCCATCGTTCGATTTGTTGCATTTGTTAAAAGCTGTTTCACTAATTACTGAAATGGGACTGCCAGAGTCAAGTACTGCCGTAAATTTTACGTCATTTACTGTAATGTGAATTACAGGATATTCATGTTGTTATGTTTTATGTTGTGTTCCTGGAGTAAGATGTCCCTAACGTCTTCCATTTTTACGTAATTCCTAGCCACAGCAGCTACGTCGTCAGCTTCATAAGTACGTTTTGTGGCTGCCAGCGGTGTTAGTCATTGCCAATTGTCTCTTTGTTGGCGCGCGTCGTTATTGGGATTTGGAGATCTAATTTCTACAAATTCACCTTGTCGAGAGGGTCCTGCCCTGTTTGAATCCCGCCAGTCCTGATGAAATTCAGGTCTGTCGTTATGTCTGTAGTGTTCATAGTTTCTTGTTTGTCAGTCATGTGGTGGAGAGTTTCTCCCAGAATCTTAACTGTGCGGTGGTCCGTTGCGTCTGAAGTTATTCTGTCTCCCTTGATAATAATTATTTTGGTTCCCATATTGTCTGTTTCTCTGATTGTCTCTGTGATAGTCATTACCGCAGAGATGTGATCTTTCCCTGTAATTATTACTACTCTGCAAACGGTTGTCATATGGGTGGTGTCTGCTTTGGTCACGATTGACGTTGTAAGAATAGCCTTGTCGTGTCCAGTTATTTCTTTCATCGCGGAGTTGTGACGGATGGGACCTGTAGTTGTTGTGTTCCTGTTTTCGCTTCCAGCGATTGTCAGTGTCAATTTCCAATTCTTGTAAGAGTCCCTGAAAAGCTTCAATGTCGTCTTTGCAACGTCCTGCCAAAATAATAAGTCGTAAATGTTCAGGCAATTTGATTAAGCAAATGCGGATGAGTTATGAGGGGCTGTATGGGTTTGACAGGTACTGATTCTCGTGCAACATGTCTTCAAAATAATTCACAAGACTAAAAAATTCAGATTATTCGAAATGTTTCATCATTATGATGCTAAGTTTTACTCAATCTTGTGTAGCTTGAGACCAATATGCTGAGAGGAAGGCATGAAAAAATTCTCCTTCACTGTGACAATCGTGAATGACCGATCGCATTCTTACAGCTGGTTCATTCACTAAGCAGCCACACATAAATTCTAACCTGTGCTCCAATGACCAGTTGGGAGGAAAACAATGAGAGAATTGATGAAGCCATGCTTGTGGATGAGTGTCGTTGCCAGAATTCTTAAATGTTTTGTATTTACGAGTAGTAATGAACAGCTTATAATCAAATTCACCGTGTCAGCGAGTAGCATATCGGTCATTGTTACGTCGTGTCGCGGTTCCATCTCAAAATTCGGTGCACCTTGCCGATTTCATTTATAATTTCCGAAACGCCCTGTGTTATTATTTTGTGGCTTTTCCGTATTTCTTTGTCCCTCTTCCCGTGTTGGAACGCGAGTTTCCTCTGAAATATGTAATTCTTGTATTAATTGTGCCAACTGATCTTGTACTTCCCGGATTTCTCTTTGTGTTGCGTATTAATTTGATTCTGATTTTGTTTGAATTTCCTAATTTATTCGTATTCTTCTGTGTCATTAAAGATTACCGGTCTTGTGTCATTCAGATTATCATCTACCTTCGTAGATAAATTATTTAGCTGATCCGAAAGGTCGACGACTTTCTCTGATAATGAACTACTATCCTCGATGCGTCTTTCTGAACCAATTTTCAGAGTATCTACTGTGTTCTTTAAGTTTTCCTGAGTTCCTGCAAGTCGCGTTGCCGAATCGGTAGATGCAACTGAGTCAATTTTAGCCCGCAAGGTCTCGTGATTTTCATGAACAATACTTTGCAGTTCTTTTATGGCTGCTTCGTGATTCTGCAATGCATTTTCATGACGCGAAAAAATAGGTTGAAAGTGCTCACAAATTTGTGTTTATTCGTCATTACAGACTTCACATTTCGATTCGATTTTAAGTAACTCAGCAGTTAAACCTTCACATGTTTGTTCTAGCGTTTATTCAATTGAGTCTAACTTTTGAAGCTGTTGTTGTGTTTGTTTTTGATTTTGTTCTATTGCGTCTAACTGTTGCTGTGTTTGTCTCTGATATTGTTTCATTTGTTGTACTAACTGCATTAATAATGTATTAGTGTCTGGAATCTGTTCCTCTATGCTTTTCGGCCGTGCATTTGCTCCGGCAACATTCGCATTTTGACAAGCAGAAAATGTGTCTTGACTTATTTGAAAAAACGGTGAGGACCCAAAACCTCAATCTACAGTACTTTCAAGATTGTGTCCTGTCATTTCGGATTCCTGAGGCGAGCTGTTGCCGACCGATCGATCGATAATACTTCCCTGTTCACTAATTGTTTCTCTGTCTACACCATTATTTATTGCCTGGGCCTTTTCCCTATGCACAGTTACCAAATTACTATTCATAATATTTGTTAAATCATTACACAGTGGCGCTAACACTTTACTCTCGTCTTCACTGTCATTTCTCAACTTACTTTGCAGCCTAGTGTCACGTTTCTCACACATCATAATTGACACAATGTTTCACACGATAACACAGAAAAGAACAATTTGAAGAGCAAAAGGAGAAAACACTTTAAAATAGCACTGAAAATAATATCCAATTAATTTCAAGCGCGGCTGCGAAATACTTGGTGAAAATCTACATGCATGCCACAACTGTTTTACACTACAACAATGAAAAACTACAACTACAAAGAAATTCTCATTATAATTACGCGCCAGCAATAAACAATAGCTACACTAATTACACAAACTACAAGAAAAAAATCAGACGATTCCAGTGAGGTATCCTCGGATAAGGGTCGACATATGAAACGTCCTCTTAGCAAAATTAGTTAATGACTGTGCTGATAAACCTCTTACGTTATTTGATTTTCAAACAGAAAAGCAGAACTGAACGTACTCACACGTCTCTCTTTACTTATTCTGATCATCACTAAACTGACATACAATATTTTTAGCGCAACGCAATCTGACTTTCAAAAATCCCTATAAAGCAATGGCCCTGACTAACAATAACCTATACCTTTCATGAGCCACTTACCTCACAAAAATCTTCGTTACTAAATAAAAGATTCTAACTACTGAAGGCACTAACTACTGGTAGGCATAGTTAGCAAATGAAAGATTTTGATAGAGAACAAACAATGTATTTACCTTAGTAGTGTTCAAAAGTCATAATATATATACCAGTTCATGACATCCAGTCTTACAAATTTACTCTTTCTGGAGGACACACGTCCAGATCATCGGCTCTCAAAACCCCACCATCTCACTCCCCACATCCACCACTTCTGGCGGCTCACCTCCAACTGCGCAACGCTACGCGCTGTTCACATCCAACTGCCCAACACTACACTAGCGACTATTCCAACAACGCCAATCAGCCACAGACTTCACACAGGACAGTTAGCGATTATCGTATAGAGCGCTACGTGGCGTTACCAACATAAAAACCTAAACAGCCTACTTACAGAATGAAGGCTCAAATTGGTTCAAATGGCTCTGAGCACTATGGGACTTAAGATCTATGGTCATCAGTCCTCTAGAACTTAGAACTACTTAAACCTAACTAACCTAAGGACAGCACACAACATCCAGTCATCACGAGGCAGAGAAGATCCCTGACCCCGCCGGGAATCGAACCCGGGAATCTGGGCGCGGGAAGCGAGAACGCTACCGCACGACCACGAGCTGCGGACGGAATGAAGGCTATTGCTCCTTTTTGCGATTATATTTTGTGTCCCTATCATCAGTTTGAAGTTCAGCTATAACGCGCCTTTACAAAATATTTCCCTTGCACATTTCAGCACAGTTTTCATACTTCGCCAGATTCATCAATGCGTTTATTTTCACTAGCCCAATTAGCAATAACCACACCTGAGAAAAACGCAGGTCAAACTGGACTTTTATTTTCGGAGTGATTTGTACGATGTTCCCTGTCACCTTCGCCCATCGTTCGGTACCTATGTAGCTCAATAGAAAGAGATCGGGGAAAGAATCCGCATTAAAGGAATAAAGTCATGATGAGAGTATTTTGATAGTCCGACGCAGTCCTGCGCTTTACTCGCATTTTAAGTGGGGACCGTAACACCTCCCCTGGCGGTTATTGCCCTACACTCATGGTGCAGTGTTTACCGGGAACTGAGCAACTGTTGCTTTAAGACTCCCCATATACGTCAGAAAGCACTGATTCTTCGGAAAGCACTGCTTCTGGGAAACAGGTAGTCCGTTCAGTTCGTGTGTCCTCCTCTGTTGTTTAATGTTGGCACACTTGCTCTGTTTCGTTTAACTATTGACACAGTCTTGGAAACACAATACACGCTGGATTCTCAGTGTGCACTACAAACAATAAGGGAACGGGCGTGATTAAAAATGGTAGAAGACTGCTCACATGTATTACAGGCATACAAGGAAAATGTCACAAAGATGAAAGTCTTGGTATATGCACCACGTGATGACAGAGGAAATAAATAGGTGTAATACAGAGTTAACACCTAACTGTCTGATATCACACAAAATGAACGCCACAAGTTTCTGAAATCTCACGTGTATTTTCATCTCACATACTCCACCTACCCGATAGACATTGCTACTGTAGGTGGTTTCCCTCTCTTGCATGGCGAAGTGTCGTTCTCTGGCGATGGAATGGTTGAAGAGCTTACCTTTTGAACATATCCACATCTGTAAAACAATTTTTGTTCTAAATGCTAAACCATTTTCTAGCAACATCAGTTTAAGTCACAAATATAAAACAGATTAATAGGAGATTTTGTACTCATCAGAAATTTCCATAAAGAAACAACTAGAGATACCCAGTTGTGAAATAACAGCAATTAATTTGACATTGGGACTGACGTGGTGGGGCCATTTACTGCCATATTCTTTCTTCTTAACTTCTGATTAGCTTTCCAGAGCATTGTAAGTGATTGTATTATAACGACGGGTAACTGTCTTAGTTTTGAAAGGAGAATAGTATGCACAGACACCGACTATCTAGCTGTAAGCAGCGGTGCTTACAGATTATTTGATGGGCTTTAATTTTAGAAAACGTATATCATTTTCTCCAAAACTAGGGTCCAAAATCTGAAACCAGCACGGCATCTTTAAGATGCACAAACAAACAGACAGACTCACTAGTTCATTGCACATTGTTCAAACACATACATACTTGCTACATTAAACTTTTCTGTCACGAGGAAAACACAGAGAAAGGCAAAAGCTAAGAGTTTCGAGGACGATAAGAACCTCGCCAGTCAAGCTTTCCAAATTGCGAACTAGATGACAAAGTCTAATGAGACTGTAAAATTAGCAAAATAAGAATATCACCAACGTTTAACTCACGCTAAAGAATAAAAGAGAACGGAACGTGAATACGTAAAATTACAGCATGAAATATTGTAAGATAAGTACTGTAAAATAAGCATATAGTGGCAATAATATTTCGAATATTTGAGCGGATCATCTGTGTGATCCAGCATTTGTTCTAGGAGCTACGCCAGTTTCTAGCGACCTCTGTGTGACACGTAAATAGGAAGCAGTGCAGTAGTTACCGAAGCGTTTGTGAGATATTTCCTTAAAGCAACTCTCAAGAAAGACCTCTTCATTAGACCACAACCAAACATAGGGAACTGGGAAAACAGTTCTCCACCAACAGGCTATACAAAGAGGTGACAGAAGTCATCGTATAGCAATATGCACATATACAAATGGCTGTAGTATCACATACACACAGTATAAAAGGTCAGTGCACTGGTGGAGCTGTCAGCTGTCATATGTTTCCATTGTGATTATGGCTGCGCAACGGGAATTAACAGACTTTGAACGCGGAATGGCAGCTGGAGCTACAGCCAAGGTACATTAGATTACGGAAATCGTTAGGGATTCAATATTCAGAGATCCACAGTGCTGCAGCCGCCCGTTTCATACATTTTAGCGCCTACCGCATCGGCATCCCACTTCACATCCAACCAACAAGGGATTCCTGCATCACAGGGTGTATACTCACCAGGAAAACCTATGCCGTCTGTGCTGTCAACACAAATATTTACCGGTGGCCACAACACAACACCACAACAGATCTCAACCAACGGCCGCCAGGGACTGCTACCCATTCGCAAATCCTGCCGAACAGCCTCAGAGGAGGCCGCAGCTAGCTCAGGAACTACTTTGATACCCCAGGCACGTGATCGCAAATTTTTCAGGCAGGTACATCAGCCAAACGGGCTTTATAGGGTGGCGCACTGCCAGCAAAGGGCAGTTTGACGCACAACTTGGAAGTATACTGAGATGCCACCCTGGTAGCCACGGACAGACGCCTCTTCTAGCTGGCTGGTCTCTTGCAGATGGACTTGGTATAGTCGACAAACTTCTTGACATAGTAGAATTGTTTTATTGTGATCTCTCAAAGTGAAGATATGGGTCTTTTCTAGTATTATTTGTTATTCTATATTAGTGACGATCCGCATTTGGGATTGAGTCTGTTATTCTATTGGAGACTGTTTTATTCTTTAATTTTGGTAAGTCCGATAAATTGTATTTGGACTTGTGTTTTCCGCATTTCTATTTTGCTAGTGCAGATACTTCACACAGTGCCAAGAATGTGCTAATAATACCCAATATCAGCCATTACCTCTCTTCGCAGACAACGCATAGGCCAACGGCCTTCACTTAAAGACCTAGAGCAGCTGCGCCTGCGTAGCGTTTTCAGTGCCAACAGACAAGCAACACTGCATGAAATAACCGCAGAAGTCAATGTTGGACGCACAACCAACGTATCTGCTAGGAGAGTGCAGCGAAATCTGGCTTCGGTAACAGCACGACATCGCCTGCAGCTCCTCTCCAGGGCTGGTGACCATATCGCGTAAACCCTAGATGACTGGAAAACGGTGGCCTGATCAGATGAATCCCATTTAGCAAGAGCTTTTGATAGGGTTCGAATGCGCCGCAGAGCTCATGATACGATGGACCCAAGTGCCACTGAGGAAGCTGGTCATGGCTCTCAAGTGGTGTGGGCTGTGTTTACATGAATTGAATCGATAATTTGCTGGAAACAGTTATGTTCGGCCATTTGGGGACCATTTTCGGTTGATGGACCTCATGTTATCAAACAGTGATGGTATTTTTGTGCACAACATTCGGTACGTAATATATGAGCAACTTGGGGCCATGATAATTAATTTAGAGATCTCAGTTTCAGTTGTACTAATTATTTATTCAAATCGCTACCGGTTTCGGAATTCTATAACCCTGTCTTCAGGTGTACGAAATTATTGTATTTGGTAACACATAACATTCGGTTCGGCCAGTCAGTGTAAGAGATGCAGTTGGTGGATATTATCTGCCGCCGAGCAACTGCACCGTAGGAACGCAAACAGCTCTGAATTAATATGGATAGCAATGCGCCACGTAATCGGACCACAATTGTTCGCGACTGGTTCGAAGAACATTCAGATAAATTAGAGCCACTCAGATCGCCGGACACGACCATTTATGGGACATAATCGAGATGTCAGTATGTGCTCAAAATCCTGCAGCGTCGACGCTTTCGCAGTTATGGAGGGTTATAGACGCAGCATGGTTTAGTATTTCTGCAGGGCTTTCTAACGACCTGTTACGTCCGTGCCATGTCGAGTTGCTGCGTTGCGCCGGGGAAAAAGGGGTCTGGAGCGATATCTGGAGGTACCCCTTGACTCTTCTCAGCTCACTGTTAATTTTCCTTCATTGGCAAAGTTATTTCGTACAACATTTTAAGTGCCTTTCCCACAGCAATATCATGGTACTGTTCCTTGTTGTTCGTGTATTTAGAATGACCATTCTGTGTGTTGACACAACATCAACAATCTTTTATCAGAAAAAGAGAAAGCTCGAATGTTCGTTTATGAATGAAAGAACCGTAGTAACAAGAATTCGTATTTTAGATTTGAGGCCACAGTGCAGTGACTAACAACAGAATATCGGAGGCGGCTTCCTACATAATCTACAAGTGTCACAGCTAAATAATAAACGACCGTACATTCTAACACTCTTCTCGCTAATCTTCACTGCAACTCTGAAACTACTTTAATAAAATTCTTTCTTGCTTCTATTGCAGAATGAAATGGGAAGTTTAAGCTTCTACATTATTTAATTCTGAAACAGTTGAGTAAAACTGAACGTATTGAGCATACTTTCTCTTCACTTATTCTTACCATGTCAACACTGACCCACGACATTCTGGCGCAACACAATCTGACTACTCAAAAAAAAAAAAAAAAAAAAAAAAATTACAACCTGACTTCAAATAATTAACACAAAAGAATGGCCCTGACTAAGCACTTAGAGAGTGTCAATACTGCCAGCTAAATAAAATATTCTAACTACTAAGGCCACTAACTACTAACAGGCACGTGGTTAGCGAAGGAAAGATTTTGTTTCAAGCCAAATAATGTATGTTTCTACCTTAATAATCTGACATCCAGCTCAGACACAAACATAAATCGTCATTGACGTCTAGCACAAAGGTATATAATCATGAATAATATTGAGTCTCCAAGTCGAACATGTACAGATCGTTAGCCTACGCTAACACTACTGACCTCTACCCTCCATCAACGCTAACTTCTCACATATAACATCCATCACCGCTGGCTGTTCACCTCCAACTGCTCAACAGTACGTCCATCACTGCTGGCGACTAGCTTCCAGCTGCCCAACACTACTGGCGATTAACTTCCAACAACGAGTCCGACCAGCCACAGAGTCTCTTACAGAGAGAGCACAGTCAGAATCCAATGCAAAGCGCTACACAGCGCTGCCAACACAGAAGCAGCCCACTTACAACTTCTACACAGCCATTACTCTAGACCTCTTTGTCCTGTTCTCTCAATGCGTAGTACCACATATAGCACGAGGCATTACGGTACAATACGCATGCTTAAATGATCGCTTCCTCGTACACCATCTGGCAAACACTACTCTGTCAGAGGTAGCGCAAAGGGAGCACCTTCTTACGAGTGTTGGGTTTTTATCGGTTAGAGTTACAATTTTCTCGTACGAACAGGCATTGAAGGTGAGCACAAACTCTGGCGCCAAATTTTCAAAGGTTGTTCACCGATATTTACTGAGTATTTTGGTTCAAAGGCAAGATATCTTTAGTGCATAGTTGCAGAGTAGCTGCGTTTTGCATGATATGTTACCCCATTTCGCCTTGTATATGCAATCAACTGTAAATATCTGTGCAACAGTGAAAATAGCGAAGGTATGTGGTGTGCTTTGTTTTGAAACTAGCTTGTCCCATCCACAAACGGTACTTGCGTATGGAAACAGTAATTCTCCCTCTACTCTTAGTCCTGAAACTTGAATTGAGCTCTAATCGGTTGTATCCATGATGGTTGTTTCAGCGCTGCCGGTTGTTCCTTAGCCATGATACGCACCAGTATGTATATGTTTGCTGTAGATGATGTTGGCCGACATGCACCTCTTGCACGGGTTCAACAAATGCAGTGGAAGAGGCGCAGTACGGCGCTGTGTTGGGGTGTTCCCTCAGCGACGGCAACTTCGTCACAGAGCTTACGTATCAGTACGTAGACGCCTACGAGAAACGGGGCTTCTTTCGCGTGTACGTGTCAGCGTATTATCAGCAACTTCACTGTGGTGAAGGCGTATTCTAAGAAGCGATGCTAAATGGGGTCCGAGACTGAGTAAATAATACATTGACGAGAGAAAAGCGCAACAACATGGAGTTGTGCGATACAAACGAAAGCTGGCGGGCGTGTTCCTACATCTGAAAGGTGATGTCTGCTCAGATTTCGCGCCAGTCGCGTAAGACTGGGGCCAGGTGCGCCAGTATGAGGATGTAAATCAGGTATGCTTTAAACACACGCTGTGACGGTCGTGAGCATTAGTTACTTCTGAGATCGGACATAGTGATTTGATGTTAGTCAAGAATGCGCGTGAGGTGACAAACACCCCATTATCAGCAGCTCACTGAGTTTGAACAAGGTCGTGTAATACAGTTGCGAGGTGCTGAATGTTCCTTCTGCGATACTGCAGACAGACTTGGTAGGAATACATGAATCCTGGAAACAGTAGTCACAGGAATGTACGGTCACAAGGAGACCGGGCTACGGACGGCCACGTGGAGCTACCGAGAGGGAAGACCATTGCGTTCGGTGTATGGTTCTGGCGCATCGTCCTGCACCTGCAGCAGCAGTTTGAGCAGCACTTGGTATGGTGTCACCGCCAGACACCACAATTGCTAGGTGGTAGCCTTTAAATTGGCCGCGGTCCGGTAGCATACGTCGGACCCGCGTGTCGCCACTATCAGTGATTGCAGACCGAGCGCCGCCACACGGCAGGTCTAGAGAGATTTCCTAGCACTCTCCCCAGTTGTACAGCCGACTTTGCTAGCGATGGTTCACTGACAAAATACGCTATCATTTGCCGAGACGATAGTTAGCATAGCCTTCAGCTACGTCATTTGCTACGACCTAGCAAGGCGCCATTACCAGTTACTATTGATGCTGTAAAACATGTACCGTCAAGAGCGATGTTCACCAATTATGGATTACAGTTAAGTATTCCACAGCTACGTCCTTTTTTTGCTAGTCTCACTTCCTTGTCCTGTTCCAGACCTCACGCCAGCCTGCGTGAGCTAAAACGCGTGCCTTTCGGCTTCCTCTCATAGTGGGTTGGCTCTCTTGCCAATCCACAACACTTGGCACCACAAAAACGTAACGAACTATTACAAATCGGTTCCTTCAAGGACATCTACGAGGCAGACGCCATATAGCATGCATTCTACTAAGCCCAAACCACCGGCGTAGGTTTCCCGATGAAAGCTCGTTCTCCCTCGGTGCCGTGTATTCATTAGACGGAGAGAAGTTGGGGGGCTTGCTACCTATACTAGAAACATTGAACCTACACCTGCAGAGATGGTGTCGGGAGCGATTTCGTGCAACAGCAAGAACACTCTCATCGCTATGTCTGGCACCCTCACTGCAAGGTCTGGTAATTCGAGCTGTCGCGCTGCCATTCATGAACAGCATTCCAAAGGATGTTTTCCAGAGGATGACGCTAGTGGGCCTGCTCAATCACCAGACCTGTATCCAATCGAGCACATGTGGGACGTCATCGGACGATAATTTCAGCGTCATTCACAAACAGAATTGACCGTCTCTGTATTGACCGACCAAGTGCAAAAGGCATGGAACTCCGTCTGACAAACTGAGATCCGGCTCCTGTACAACACAAAGCATGCACGTCTGTATGCTTTCATTCAACATTCTGGCTGTTATTAGTGTCCCAGCATTTCATTTTTGCAATGGGTTACCTAGCGCTTATATTACTGTGTTAATCGCTTAAATGTGTGACCTAGACAAATGTATTTCCGAAATTTCATTAAGCAGACTTCTTATTTTCTGGTGTTGCAATTTTTCCGCCAGTATGTTCATATTATTGTATTGTATTGTATGTTAACCGGGGACCTAGAAACAATGGAGAGGCTCCGTCCCCGCTGCAGCCGCAGTGGTCCTCAACCCTGTGACGACTACCGCAGTCCACTTCACCCCTCCGCCACCCCACACCGAACCCAGGGTTACTGTGCGCATCGGCCTCCGGTGGACCTCCCAGGGAAAGTCGCACGCCGGACGTGGTGGTCTAGCGGTTCTAGGCGCTCAGTCCGGAACCGCGCGACTGCTACGGTCGCAGGTTTGAATCCTGCCTCGGGCATGGATGTGTGTGATGTCTTTAGGTTAGTTAGGTTTAAGTAGTTCTAAGTTCTAGGGGAGTGATGACCACAGATGTTAAGTCCCATAGTGCTCAGAGCCATTTGAACCATTTGAAAGTCTCACACCAGACGTGTGTAACCACTATGTTTGCGTGGTAGGCTAATGGTGGTGTACGCGTACGTGGAGAACTTGTTTGCGCAGCAATCGCCGACGTAGTGTAACTGAGGCTGAATAAGGGGAACCAGCCCGCATTCGTAGAGGCAGATGGAAAACCGCCTAAAAACCATCCACAGACTGGCCGGTTCACCAGACGTCGCCACAAATACGGCGGGCGGATTCATGCCGGCGACCAGGCGCTCCTTTCCGCCCGAAAATTATTATATTATTACTCTTTAACGAGCCACAACACAAGGCATGTTCCGTACCCCAAAGTACTCATAAAACATTCCTGAACAGTTTCCGAAATTTGGACGATGAATTTTAGATTATCTTGTGTAAGTGAAGGATCAAAATCTGGAAATCAGCCTTAAATCTATAGAACGATTTGTTACATAGACATTTAGGTAGGAATTGCCGATCTGAGACGAAAATTTGTCACGTTAATAGCCTCCTGTACCACAGAACGTGTTGACTAAAGTTAAATTGTTTTCATTTGATTATCAGTAAAGTTATCTCTTTTACGTTCGTTGTCAACGACAACCACAGCAGACGCCTTCCACAAGGAGGCAGAAACACATTTCTGTTTCTTTTTATTTATCAGAAGTGGAGTCTATTTCTACTAAACGTCAGCAGAGAGCAACAGGTTGATAGAACAGTGATATCCGCATTTATATTCACTCCGTATGCCGAAGCAAGCCATGTGCCCGCTGCTCCACTACTTCTACGCCACATCTGAACTTTGGTCACGTTCCACAAATTGTTCGTTGGCTTCATCCGTTCATTCTCGTTTGCATTTGAATATTTGTAATAGAACTGTACTGCCTTTCTGCATTCACTTTTTATCGCGTGTATGACATTGTATGATTCAGCTTCGGTATGCTGTTATCAACTAGTAATTTAGCCGACGTTAGGCACGTACAAAGTGAGAGAAGCATTTCAGTTGTCAAGGTCTACTGTGATTAGTGACCAGAAACTGACGGCGCACTCATACAATTACAATGTGCAACGGATTCAGCGTGATTCAGGCGCCCCGACCTAACGGTATTATGCAGCCCACAACGAATTCAAAACCAGTCATTGGTGGTGCGGCCCATGTGAAGAGGGACCCTGTCGTCTTGGAAGATAGCATCGCCACGGGGTAACAAACATTGTGCCATGGGACGGACAGTACCAGCAAAACTGGTAAAATAATCCTTGTCAGTAATGCTACCTTGCAGACTAACCACAGGACCCATGGAATGGAATTATTTGGCTCCCGAAATCATCACTGAAGCCCATCTATGGTTCACCCCTGATACTTAAAGCCGGCCAAAAGTTGGAAACTGTTGAACAAGAGTTATCCGACCAAATACACTACTGGCCATTAAAATTGCTGCACCAGGAAGAAATTAAGAGGACAAACGGGTATTCATTGGACCAATATATTATACTAGAACTGACACGTGATTACATTTTCACGCTATTTTAGTGCATAGATCCTGAGAAATCAGTATCCAGAACACCCTCCTCTGACCGCAATAACGACCTTGATAAGCCTGGTCATTGAGTCGAACAGAGCTTGGATGGCGTGTACAGGTACAGCTGCCTATGCAGCTTCAACACGATACCACAGTTCATCAACAGTAGTGACTAGCACATTGTGACGAGCCAGTTGCTCGGCCATCATTGACCAGACGTTTTCAGTCGGTGAGAGATCTGGAGAATGTGATGGCCAGGGCAGCAGTATAACATTTTCTGTATCCCGAAAGGCCCGTAAAGGACCTGCAATATGCGGTTGTGGATTATCCTGCTGAAATGTAGGGTTTCGCAGGAATCGAATGAAGGGTAGAGCCACGGGTGCTAACACATCTGAAACGTTACGTCCACTTTGCAAAGTACCGTCAGTGCGAAAAGAGGTGACCGAGACGTGTAACCAATGGTCCCCATACCACCACGCCGAGTGATACGCCAGTATGACGAATACACGCTTCCAATGTGTCGCCAAACACGGATGCAAGCATCATAATGCTGTTAACAGAACCTGGATTCACCCGAAACAATGACGTTTTGCCATTCATGCACCCAGGTTCGTCGTTGAGTACACCATCGCAGGCGCTCCTGTCTGTGATGCAGCGTCAAGGGTAACCGCAGCCGTGGTCTCCGAGCTGATAGTCCATGCTGCTGCAAACGTCGTCGAACTGTTGGTGCAGATGGTTGTTGTCTTGCAAACGTCCCCATCTGTTGACTCAGGGATGGCGTCGTGGCTGCACGATCCGCTACAGCCATGCGGATAAGATGCCTGTCATCTCGACTGCTAGAGACACTAGGCCGTTGGGATCCAGCACGGCGTTCCGTATTACCCTCCTAAACCCACCGATTCCATATTCTGCTAACAGTCATTGGATCTCGACCAACGCGAGCAGCAATGTCGCGATACGATAAACCGCAATCGTGATAGGCTACAAACCGACCTTTATGAAAATCGGAAACGTGATGGTACGCATTTCTCCTCCTTACACGATCCATCACAACAACGTGTCACCAGGAAACGCCGGTCAACAGCTGTTTGTGTATGAGAAATCGGTTGTAAACTTTCCTCATGTCAGCACGTTGTAGGTGTCGCCACCGGCGCTAACCTTGTGTGAATGCTCTGAATAGCTAATAATTTACATATTACAGCATCTTCTTCCTGTCGGTTCAATTTCGCGTCTGTAGTACGACATCTTGGTGGTGTAGCAATTGTAATGACCAGTAGTGTAGCATTATTCCATTGCTCCACATTCCAGATCATGTGTCTTAAGCGCCACGTTTACATGTTACCGGCATTTACATAACTGGTAAGTGGGTTTGGAATTACTGCTCGCCTTGCGGTTCCCTGTTAATGAAGTTCTCTTCGTGCTGCTTTCGTGTCGGCGTGTTCGCAAGTGCGACATTCGGTTCTGCAGTGATTTTCTCGCCTGTCGACACCTTGTTTTTCGTCACAATCCATTTCAAAGACCGTGTCTCTCGATCAATCAATACACACTTTCGCCCACGTTGTGACTTAGCGGATGATGTTTTTCTATGTGTACCTGGTATGCGGTACAAATCTTTGATCTGGTGCTTCTTGAATTACTAAGCAGCTCGGCTATCTTGGTTACCGAAGCACCCGCCATACGACCACTAATAATTTACCCACATTCGAATTTACTTGGCTCCGACATAATGCACTCACAGTTTAATGAAATTAAATTTAAAAAAATAAATAAATAGTAATTAGATACCTATTTTTAAATTGTGTTTTGTTATTTTTAACTTTCTTTCTTTCAGTCACTACCAACTTTGTTGTAGAACCCCTTATTTACGTGTGGTAATAAAAATTCATTTAGACAGAATTAAGTACATTTAAAATTACGTGAACTTAGTCAACCGTCTCATGCTGATAAATTCATATTAACTGATTAAGAATATTTAGTTGAGCATTTACATAATTCGGCCTTGGCACACATTTTCTAAATGCAGTGGTTTTTTTTTTTTATATTTACTGAATTCTTTCCCGGCGTTAGCTATGGAACACAAGACTGTCTCTATTAGCAGAAAATGGTTAAATATTGCCAAGCCGACGTTTAATTATCATTGATAAAACACACTTCACTATACATTTAAGTTATTTGAAAGAACCAACAAATTGTTACATTTTAACGTTAACTATCCGCCTATGAATGCACAAATGTGAAACTAGTAATAAATTCCGTCAGTCTCTGGATCGCTGTAAAAGAAAAGCATTTTCTTAATTCACTGCTAATTTTTATCTGCTCCAGATTTACGGGTTTGGTTAATTTTTCTTAGCGGAACAATTTTTTAAATGTGCCGCCGCTGCAAATCGTTCGGTCGCGGCACAGCCCAGCAACACCGCTAAAAATGCTGAAAATTCTTTCAAGAAATATTATAGATGACATGGGCAAGCTAATTTACATTAGTAATACACACTTTTGATAAATTATAATGATTTAGACCACAACAATAATTCAACTTACATTAGTTTGTAATTTCTCCTCTAGTGGCGGCTAAATCTAGATACAGACAAATGAAGTCTAGCTATTCATAAAATGTTACGTCACAGGTTCCTCTCTCTCTCAGCTCTCGAGGAAGAAGACAAAGAATGCACACTATGTATTCCTATTTATACGACTATCAACCGTTAATGTCTCTTTGCAATCTGCGGCTGTATTTTACATTTTTGTTATCGCAGATATTAACACATTTCGTAATTACATTATGAGTATAGAAATATTACAATCATAAATACATCGAGAATATTACTACAGAAAATATTACAATAATAACGAATGTCCTTTACACAAAATTAAATAATATTTTTTGTTAAATAATTACAGTATATACAAATTGCTTCATAGCGGCGTATATAGTACAATTAAATTTTAGTTTATTAATAGTGTGTGGCTTGCGAGGGAACGTTACAACAGCTACACAGAACATTGTTATGACCACGACTGACACTTGCAACACAGCGAAGATATTGTAGAGGGACCGTTCGTGTTTTCAGCTTGCATATTTGACAAGCATCTGCATTTTTATTCAGGCAGGGTTTCGATATTGTTACCCAAAACTCGTACAGTACGCAGCAAAGAAGCGTAGGATAAATTTGGAGAATGATTTAAAGTTCAGGAAGGAGTAATAAAAAATTTAAGGTTGGCGAATAACTATTGGTACAGCATGTGGAAGACCAGTTGAATGCAATGAATAGTGTCTTGAAAAGAAACTCTAAGACGGACATAAAGGTATTTAAGGGCAGTCGAATTAATTGGTTTGGCAACAGAATAGCTGACCTTAACAGTCACTATGGAGGAACCATCGGAAGTGACATAAACTGAAATGTGCACACGGTTCGTCACTAGTATTGGCCAATCAGTTTCTCGCAGCGCCTGAGATTTGATCATTCAACATCGAAACAACCGGCTTCCAAATAATTGATACACTAATTTTTGAATACTGCACTTCGGTCTGGGAAACTACTCGTGTTCAGTTAGTAGAAGGTATCGGGAAGATTGTACGCAGAGCCGTGCATTTCGTCACAGGATCATTTTGTCGACGCGCGCGATACTCAAGCTGCAGACGCTGCGAGGCAGGCATTGCGCCTTACCAAGAGGTTTGTTACTGAAGTTCCGACACGGAGCGTTGCACGAAGAATCTGGCAGTGCATTACAGCCAGAGGGTCGCAGAGGACCGGGTGGGAAGGGGGGGGAGAGGGTTGGGGGGGGGGGGAGAGTAATGTTACTGAAGGAGTGTACAGGCAGATTTATTCCTCGAAGTGTGCATTACGCGATCCAACACTATCTTATCACATTGTACTGTGGGAATATTTTTCTCTCGGCAGTCATGGTCAGCTCTCTGTAACTTTTAGGACAGTTTCTACCATACATGCGTCAGTACAGATCTCTACGCTCACCTTCCCTGGCAGTAAATTCTCCTTGGACACACATTAATAGCTTATTTGCAAGTTCCTATAACGCGTAACACCCTACCCCGACAAGCAGTCGTGAACAGCGAATAGTGGTTAACTCTGGCGTAAACATGTCACAGGCAATTTATAGCAGGATTTTACAACAAACGCGTATATTGTGTTGCAAAACTATCAAATAACTCTAAGAAAACGATCTGCTGGCACGAAAGCTGAACAGATTTAGAAAATATTTTTCTTACGAAATACGACTCGCTCCTTATTCACCCGAAGTAAGGAGTGCTATCGACAGGGATCTCAGTTTGAGTCAGTGATGTTAGATTTGCTGGGTTCTGACATCTTTCTCACAAGTCGCTTCTTACTAAATTCCGCTTCTAAAAAGTCTAAACTGTACGATCAGATTCGTGATTTCCTGTCAGGAAGGTCGCAGTTGGCAGTAATTCGCGGGAAGTTAACATGTTTAATCGAAGTGATATCCGGCATTTCCAAGTCAGCATTAATGGGCGTTCTGCTGTCCCTAAGCTACATATACGATTTAAGAGACAGTCAGATAAGTTCATTTAGACTGATGGCGTTTTAGATTGATTGCGGATGATGATGTCGTTCACTGTCTATTAGAGTCATCAAAAATATTCTAAAATGTTTAAGACAAGATACCTGGTTCCAGTGAAATGCGGCTGTGGTCTAAAATAATAAAAATTATGAGACCGTCTGCTTTAGTACAAAAAAACTCCGCTTACACAATAAAACACAAATTTAAAGGAGGCACTTTCGGTTAGATACCTAAGTACCAAAATTACAAACAAGCTTCCATGAAGAAAATACTTCGGGGGCGGCGACACAAAGACAGCATTTTATTGGCAGAATACTTTCAAGATGCAACAGACCTACTAAACAGACTGCCTACACTACGTCTATGTGCTATCTTCTGGAGGACTGCAGAGCGGTTGAGATCCTTACCAGACTCAATTCACGGAGGGCATCGAAAAAGTGTAAAGAAGGGTAGATCGTTTTGTATCATGGCGAAAGATGAGGAAGTGTGTCACGAATATATGATAACTGAGTTGCAGTAGCAGTCATTAAAACAGAGGCATTTTTGATTGCTACAAGGTCTTCTCACGAAATTTTAGTCACCAACATTCTCCTTCGAATACCGAAATATTTTGTTGACTCCCACCCACATAGGGAGAAATGGTTATCGTAGTTAAGAGTAATCAGAACCCGTACGGAAATATTTAGATGTTCATTTCTTTAGGTGACTTTCAAGACGGAACGGTTTATTAGTTGTCTGGAAGTGGTTTTACGAACACTGCCGAATACTTCAGCTGAATTTTCTCATTTGGAGAAATTAGAAGGAGTCTGCTGTTTCACTTGGTAAAAACATTCTAAAGCCAAGATCGCATAAATATTTCTTTACTTACAACAACGGGTGTCGACAGGCTTTGCTCGCATTGTCAGGTCTTTGTTATAAAAGGTGTTTTTTTTTAGTCGTAACCTCTCGCCAAGTTGTCGTATTATTGGATAAAATGTAGCACATTGCATAAAGATTTGTCATAAATAAAAAATTTAGCGCTGACATATGATTTTTACGTCATAAAAATCACAGCACACAATAAAACGCTCAGTAACACTTTTGCTTACGCTAGCTAGACATGATAGAATTGTGCCTTGTACGCCATTTAGATTGGTGGATCTTCAATGACAGAACATGTCCAGCTGGCGTAAACAGATGTGATACTGTACAATTTATTGTGATTTTTATGACGTAACAGTCATATGTTAGAGCTACATATATAGACATGGACATTTGTACAAGGTGTGATTTTAAATGTTTCTTTTATGACAAACGTGTTACGTTTTATTCACTGGCATGACAAATAATAAAATAGTAAAAGAGATTTTGAGGGTCTGAAGACTATAGTAAAGTGTTTCGAAACCAGTTGTCGTAAATAAAGAAATATTTATGCGATCTTTGCCTGAAGTAGCTTTTACCAAATATTTAAATATGGACTGCAAGACACAAAAGTCGTTGCGGCAGGCAGTTCTTTGTTATAAAATAGGAGCACTTCTGAAACACGTGCACCATTTACACTGCTCATTCAGCACTTCGTAGGACCTGAAAATTCGTTTGCGTTCATTGGTTCATGTTGTGAAACAATTCGGTTAGGATCCTCTACCGACAGTGCAGCTGACCCTGAAGACTTTTGGCACCCCCGTATAGTCTATAAACCTCCTCCCCTTTATTGCTAGAAAATGGCAGACGCGGAGCTAATATTTATCACACGCGGCCTTGAAAAATTACTCATTGCGGACATCGGACCGTAGCTGGCTTGCGTAGATGTCAGTAAGCGAGTTTTTCGTGCGGCAGCTATCCGACCTGAATGCCGACACGGACAGCAGACCGCGGCTCTTCTCCGCTACGACCTCTCGCCTTCCTCCACTTTCTCCTCGGCGTGCGAAGAAGGCTCGTGCGCCGTCCCTTAAAAGAAATCCTCTCTTCCTGGCGGCTCTTTCAAGTTGCTGATCGCCTCGGGATCAAAGATAATCCTTAATAACCTCTAACACTTCATCCGGCCCTGTATCAGCGCGGGAGGGCTGCCCCTGCACAGCAAACCCCGCACCCCCACCCCCTCCCCCCGGCTCCTGTTTCCCAGTTAAGAAGTTGATATTTGCTCTCACTTGCCGCCGTGCTGGAGTTTGGTGCCGTCTCAAAGGGCATTATTGAACAGTCCAACAGGCGGGGCCACGTCTGCGATTCTTTTGCCGCAGCCCGGCACCCTCCACCGACCTCCTCCACTTTCTCCCTTCTTTCGACGCGCGTCCGCGACTGTTCGCCCCTTCGACGTATTTCCCTCTCCACACGACCCCCCCCTCCCCCCTCCCCCCCCAACCCCACCCCACGGGGCCACCAGCAAGAACTGCAGACCCGCGGGCTCTTTGATTTGCCGCCGAGTTACGGGCGCGCCGGAACGCCTCGCCGGGTGGGAAGTTGATGGATTGTGTTGCGGGTTTTGTCGGCCAGTGGCGGCGGCATCTCCTCAACCGCAGAAACTTGGCCCAGACAGGCGGCGCGCTGGGCTGGCTATCAAACCGCTAATGGTTCTGCCGCCTGCCGGCCGCGTGTACCGCCCAACTGGCTGTCACTTTCTCTGTCTCCCCCCGACCTCTCTCCCTCCGCCGTCCACTCGCTTGAGCGACCTTCGTGTTAAGCATTCTCTGCGAAAGAGATTGATGGACTTACGAGAGACCTGCTAGTAGCGAAATATCTCCAAGTCTTACCATTATATTCGAATGTACATTCAGCCACTTGCACGCGTCCGACAGTCTTTGTTTGTACAGAGCTCAGATGAAGAGGGCAGTCGCTATCAGTCTCACCGCTTTAAAAGTTCTGACAGCTTGTAAATCGGCATAAAGGAGTCAGTGTTTTACTATCTTAGCCTATGAGTTGCTGTGTATATCGTGTAAAAAAACCGAAACCGTCTCTTAGAGCGAGTTACAAGTAAGATAAAGACATGTTTTTAAACAAAGACAAATACTATTATGAGAGAGCTCATTCCTTTGAGGAAACTAGAGTTGTAATGACTGGTTGAAGAATGCATGCGAGACAGATCAACTGATTAAAATTTCAACTAATTGCATAACTAGGAAGTCGTGTAGTAAGGCTAACTTCACTGTCACATGAGAGGATTAAAATTTGGCTTGCCATATTATGATTTTGAGGAATTGAGGCGTAGCGCTTCATATTGTGCCTGTGTTAAGGAAGAGACAGTAGCGGACAGACAGCTGCAAGCAGTTGCTAGCTGCAAGTAGTTACGACTGTGGCCGAAAGGTGTCCGCTTCCTACCAACGAAATTATCAAGTAGTTAAAACTTAGTTTGGAAACCAAATTGTAGTTATTGTGATTTTATTGTGATTATTGAGATTTTCAATAATTATTTATAATTGGTTTGTTAACGTGAATACTGGTCCGAATGGTAAGTATTAAATAAACATTGTTGCGTCTATTAACTCAGTACGTGTTAGTGTAAGAACTGTCATCATATACAACCAGAGAATAATACTCTCACGGATGTTTTATAACGTACAACTGATCAGTTTCAGATACTGGAAAGACAAGAGATATTTTACGATACTTTTGTTATTTAAGGAGGTAGTTATTTTGATATTTGTGGATTTTCTAAATTAGTTCATTTAGTAAATTGTTCATAATAGCTATTTAGTTGTGACCGGTCAAATGTAAAAGACGCCGAATTGTGCGGTTTAATAATAATATCGGATTGCCGCTGATGTGTATCAGCCACTCAGAGGACAGTACGTTCGCGCGGACTTCGTGGGTTAAAGAATTGCTTTGCCAAGCCTAAAGGTAGTTCAGAGTCTAGGCATCACCATGTTCGGATGCTGCTATAAGGAGCTATGATAGATATGATGATTTCCAAGCGAAATTATCAAAACTTAACTGTGGATTCCATCAAAGTGGATGGGAACGTGTGTAAAACGAACACGTTAAATCCCGACTTCAAGAGATAAACTGTGACTTTTGAATAACCAAAATCCGCATGGCAGGTTGCACAAACCATGATCACAAACTGAACAATCGTAGCGGTCAAATTGTGTGATATATGAGGGAGGATTCTGTCACAGATAATCCTTTTGGTAACAGGTTGGCTTAATTACCATAAGCTGGATATTACGAGTGGCTGATTACGTGTGAGTGTCGAAACTAGAACTTACCAACAGTTGGGTTTGGCAGTGTTTTTTTACCAATCAAGGGCCGATATATCTAAGTTTTCACTCGAAAACTACCTTTTATTCAGTCGCTCAGTCAACCTGATGCCGAAAACATTTGTTGCACCTGTTGGATTCGTTTAATCTTACTGGTTCTACGCAGCTTTTCCAGTAGAGGAACATCATTTTTACAGGGAAGCAGTGTGGATCGAACTGCAGGAGAAAAAGAAATCACTGCCAGGTAAGAAAACATTATTTCTATAGTATGAGGAGAGCCGGTATGCCCGCGTGGTATCGCTCTACTGGTCGACGCCGGAACCAACGTGTTGCCGCATCAATAAACTTTCCATCATTCACTTACTGCTTCCCGCGGAGTGCATCCTTTATTGGGCGAAACCATGGAAGTTGGAAGGCGCAAGGTTCGGTCTGTGGGTTGGATGAGGAAGAACAGTCGAATGAAGTTTTGTGAGTTCCTCTCGGATGTGCAGACTTATGTGAGGCCTTGCGTTTCCACGGAGAGGCAGAAATTCGTTAACGTTTTTGTGGCGACGAACACACTGTAGTCGTTTCTTCAATTACCTCAGGGTAGCTGAGCCTTGGAGGACTGGCGCCAGCACCGGGAACGCTCGTTATATCCTTGCGATCGATTTTGGAGGTTATATGTGATCTTTGGATATCGTGTGGCTGTTTTCCGGGTTGGCGTGCTTCAAGAGTCGGCCGTCAGCTTTCGTAAGAGAAACATTGAGAGACTCGGGACGTCTCCGGAGAAATGAGTGTTGATTGCCACCGGGTGTGCCTAATCAGCGTGATATGCCGTGGAGTTGTATTGGTCGGCAAGTCTGTGTTTTGAGGCAGTTAGAAGATCCAAGTGTCGTGATTTATATAAAGGGAAAGGTCCCTGAAGTAAAGTGGTTAAGCTGCATGAGCCGCTGAGTTGTGCTGTATGCTAACATCAAGTAAGTTGGCCGTTAGTGTATGTGGCTGAGCGACGTGTTAACAGGCGTTGTACTCGCTAGGTGATTGTGGAACTTACACAGCCGTTAATCGAAAAGTATGTATATGAGCTCCGTGTCAGCTGCTTAAATGTTGGCTTCGCAGTGAAGTCTTAGTCATAACTGTACTGGTTGTTCTCTAATTGATCATTAAGGATATTAAGTGATTGAAAACCGCACCTAAGCGATATTACTATTATCGGTGAACCGTCCTTAAATGGTTTGAGTTTAAAGGTCAGTGATTGCTTTGGACGGAACATTTTGTAGACTGATCCACGTGCAGGGATTCTGCCATGTATTTTTGTGTGTGTTTCAGAGAGTTGCAATTGTCCTGTGTTTGTCAGAAGCTGCTGTAAGTGCCAACACCTTGACGGGGAGTGAGGTGTAACCGCAGCCTAGGTCCTGCCGTGCTTACGTAGCTCTGCCACGGCTGGATTGCATTGGGCAATGACCCCATACCAAAAGTTTTGTATATATTTCCTTTCTGCCAAGGCGGGTAAAACGCGTTTTGTAATTTGTGTAATTTGGTTGTGATTTGCTGATGTTTAAACAAATGTTTTTTTCGATTACGTAAAGGTAGACCTGCAACTAAGTAAGAGATAGCAAATAGAGCAGGTGTAAAGTAACTAAATTCTCTCTCTCGATTGTCATGTAATTTTGGGCTAATTGCAGTGATCTGTCTCTGTAGTAATAGACAGTCCTCAGTGATTGTTGAGTCGATGGCATATCTCTATTTAAGTTACAGTGTGTAGTCACGTAAAGCGCAATCTCCGGTTTTTTTTTTTTTTCATGGAAATCTTCCTTGCTTTTGTTACAGATCCATGTTCTAGTGAATTGTGGTTAACCACGTGAGTTTTAACTGTTGTTTGGGCCGTGTAGTAATCAAATGCAATTAAGTGGCTGGTCCACTCTGATAGGAACTGTACTGTCAGTTGTAAGCCTTTGTTAAGTGGGGCGAAGCCACAGCAATACTGTATTTGCTAGTTGTTTCTTTACTGATTTCATACGCATTTTATGGTTATACTTGTTGGGCTCTGATAACTGTCTTGTTCCAATAAAAACTTATACCACTTAACTGCTGCATTGTACTGAAGATTGTGGGGAATTATCTGAAGGAAACTTATGTTAATACATTAAGTATGTGTAAATCAACGTATGACTACCAGCCATGATTCGCCATCCCGTTTCCCGTTCTGATAATAGTTGTGTTATGGATTATGCAAGGTCGTATTAAAGGGGCCAAGTACCAGTTGCACAATAATCTTCAGACTTGATCGTTGCAGAATGATGGAGAGTATCGGATATAATAACCACTTCAGAGTCCCAGAAGACCGTGGCCATGAGTTTACGCCTGAGAGTGTGGATTTGAACTTTCTCTTCCGAGGAGAGGTATGTGGCGCCACTCCATTGATCACCGTTTGGTTTCCTGAATCCGTGTTTCATCGCCTGTGACGATTTTCGACAAGAAAATTCTCAAAATTAGCTTCGTAACGCGCAAGGAATTGCGCAAATATAGTCCTCCTTTTTTCTTTACTGTCGTCTGCTAAGCGGCGTGGAACTTCTCAGACCCCAGCTGGTGGACTAGTGTGTCAGCACTACCAACAAAGACGTCCAACTGAGCAGCGAGGTGTTTAATATGAATCGCCGGTCACTCAGAATGAGAGTGTCCGCAAGTTGCAGCCACTGCAGGAGTGAAAGGTCACAGTTCGCAGTAATAGACAGAATGTCATCGTGTAAAACAGAAGAAATATCCGGCGTTTCCCATGGAAGTGTTATAGGCCCTCTATAGTTCCTGATCTATATTAACGACATAGGAGACGATCCGAGTAGCCGTCTTAGATTGTTTGCAGATGATGCTCCCATTTACCGTCTTGTAAAGTCATCAGATGATCAAAACGACTTGCAAAATGACTTAGATAGGAAATCTCTATGATACGAAAAGTGGCAATTGACACTGAATAAAGAAAAGTGCTAAGTTATTCACATGAGTGCTAAAAGAAATCAGCTATATTTCGATTACGCGATAAGTCACACAAATCTGAGGGCTGTAAATTCAACTAAATACTTAGGGGTTACAATAACAAATAACCTAAAAATTGGAACATTCGCACAGATAATATTGTGGGTAGAGCAAACCAAAGACTGCTATTCATTGGCAGAACACTTAGAAGGTGCAACAGGTCTACCAAAGAGACTGCTTACACTACGCTTGTCCGCCCTATTCTGGAGTTCTCTGTGCGGTGTGGGATCCGCATCAGGTGGGACTGAGGGATGACATGGAAAAAGTACAAAGAAGGGCAGTTCGTTTTGTATTATTGCCAAATAAGGGAGATAGTGTCACAGAAATGATACGTGAACTGGAGTGGCAATCATTAAAACAAAGGCGTTTATCGTTGCGACGGGATCTTCTCATGAAATCTCTATCACGTTTTCTCCGCCGATTGAGAAAACATTCTGTTGGCACCCACCTACCTAGGAAGAAATGATCAGCACGATAAAATAAGAGAAATTAGGGCTCGCACGGAAAAATTTAAGTGCTCGTTATTCCCGCGTCCCGTTCGAGAGTGGAACGGTAGAGAGTGAGCATGAAGGTGGTTCATTGAACCCTCTTCCAGGCACTTTATTGTGAACAGCGGAGTAATCACGTAGATGCAGATGCAGAAAGATGTGTGCGGGTGGCCGGCACGCGTGAAATTGGACAGATTTGTGTGACCTTGTTGCGATGATGACAAATGCCTTTCCCAACGACTCACTTTGCATTTGTTCACTGTCACGAATTCGTAGTCTTTCTGTAAGCGCCGCGCCACGTCTCCTCCGAAGAAAAAGGTTCAGAGCAGCACCCTCAGGCGTTATGAAATGCTCTGGTTTTCCGCCAAAGAAACTGTCACAGCTCTCTGGCTGGAACGCACCTCCGTCAAAGACGTCATTTTGAAGGTCACCTACGGGAACTTCACGAAACTGTAGGGGCTGGAGCGGGAGTATTACACGTGTAAGTAGGCGGTTTAGGTTTTTATGATGGTAACGCCACGTAGCGCTCTGTATGAAAATCACTGGCTGTGCTGTGTGCAGTCTGTGGCTGGTTGGCATTGTTGAAATATTCGCCATTATAGTGTTGGGCAGTTGAATGTGAACAGCGCGTAGCGTTGCGCAGTTGGTGAGCCACCAGCAGTGGTGGATGTGAGAGAGAGATGCCAGAGTTTTGAGAGCGCACGATCTGGACGTGTGTCCGTCAGAAAAAGGAAATCTGTAAGACTGGATGTCATGAACTGATATATATATTATGACTTTTGAACACTATTAAGGTAAATACATTGTTTGTTCTCTATCAAAATCTTTCATTTGCTGACTATGCCTATCAGTAATTAGTGCCTTCAGTAGCTAGAATGTTTTATTTAGGTGGCAGTATTGGCCCTGGCTGTATTGCAGTAGTTCGAGTAACGAAGATTTCTATGAGGTAAGTTATTCATGAAAGTTATAGATTTTTTTAGTCAGGGCCAGTCTTTTGCAGGGATTGTTGAGTCAGATTGAGTTGCGCTAAAAATATTGTCAGTTTAGTGTTGATCAGAATAAGTAGAGAGAGAAATGTCTGAATACGTTCATTTCTGTTCAGCTGTTTGAAAATCAAATAACGTAAGGGGTTTTCCTGCACTGTCATTTATAAAAATTTTCTGAGGTGGATGTTTCACACGATGTCCAACAACAAATTCCGGTGATTTTCAATCAAAATTAGACGAGAAGAAAAAGTGTTGCATTAGTTATTCAACGCCCCCCCGTACTAGAGAAAAAGTTATCTCCCTGTATTGAGGAACCGCGTTTAAAAGATCTCACAAGCTCCGAGAAACATGAAGACAAGTTCACAAGGGAGAGAGGCAGCAAATCCTTTTTAATTTATTTACTCATTTATTTATTTATTAAGCCTCAGCTTGAAGTCGTCTAAATTCAAGCCAAGTGCTCACTCCGGCTCCCCTCCCACTTGCCCTCCCTCTCTGAAACAAGTGTAACAGAATTATTTTTCCGCGTCTGGGTTGTAAACGTCGCCAGGGCGGCAAGTAAACCCCGAGGCGCCAAGGCAGGTGGCTTGCTGCGCTGTGTCGGGTGGTGGGAGGGGCTGCCCCAACCCCCCCCCCCCCCCCCGCCGTTCTTTTTACTGCCGCCAGCCGTTCCCAGACGGCCCACGGACCTCGGCGCTACATTTACAGCCTCCTGCCTCGCTAATTAAAACAGAAACTTTACCCCCTCTGGCAGTCCGCCCCAGAGGCGGAAGCGAACACGCCCGCGAATTCTGAAGTCGAGGTGCTGACTTCGTGCGCAACACTGCGAACAAGCTGCGACAGTCAATGCATCTCCTCCCTCGTGATGAATCGCGGAGTAACACAGTTCGTGTTAACCAAGGCAGAAATGGAGCTGTGTTAACTCCTAGCGATGTGCAACCATGTCCACAGAGAAGGGAACTCTGATTGTGAGTTTGAGTGAGAGTGAGAATAATAGGATGGACAAGGAAGAAGCAGAGGAGGACCCAGAGAGAAGACAGGATTGTGATGAGGAAAATAAGGGGCTGACGTGGCAGAGATTTGCACTTGAGACGAAGCGACACATGTGTTGAAGCCAAAT
Organism: Schistocerca piceifrons; assembly: GCF_021461385.2. Lineage (NCBI taxonomy): Eukaryota > Metazoa > Arthropoda > Insecta > Orthoptera > Acrididae > Schistocerca > Schistocerca piceifrons. The sequence continues at coordinate 647,255,795 of NC_060142.1, forward strand.
GCAGGGCTTACGTCGCTTCCGCAGATATGGTAAGGCTATCGTTTATTCGTTCATCTACGCCCAAACAAAAGCATACACTACTATTGCCACAACACTCAGAAGATGCTACAGATCTACTAAGGAGACTGCCTACACAGCGCTTTCCTGTCATCCTTTGGAGTACTGCTGTGCGCTGCAGGATCCTCAACATACAGGATTAAAGGAGTACATTGAGAAAGTCCAAAGAAGGGCAGCACTTTCTGTATTATCGAGAAGAAGCAGAGAGTGTCACGGACGTAATACAGGATTTGGAGATGGACACTAATCTCCTCCCTCCTTCCTTCTTCCATCTATTGTACACATTAAACAGTTCCCAGTCCAAATAATTAATAAATAAAGTCTTTTACGAAGATCTGAGAGGAGCGAAAATTACAATAAGCTTTCAAGTTCATTTAGCTTGTCATGATGAGATGGCTCCAGTTTTTCATGTCAAGGGGTCTGATTCATAAAGCATCTAACACTAGGTCTTAGCGGTTGGTCTGAACTAAATAAAGTGGAAGATTACTGTTGCAGATTTCTTTTTACCTAAATATATTTTCCGCTGATTTTCTGGCGTTTTAGTACATTATACAGTATTTTGATTATTCAGATTAGCAAAGCTAAAATTAGATTGTTCGCACCTATTGTACAAAAATACGTCCGATCACATCAGAGGCAAGCTTAAGACTCCCACACTCATCGGAAATAACATTATTCCAAAGGGTTTACATTTTTCTTAAAAAAGAAATCCTACTAGCTTTCGTTACATTATTAATTTCGATAATTGTTTCGTAAATGAATCCAGAAATAAAGATAATATCACTACAGGATTGCGTAATTAATAATAGAAATTTTAAGTGTGCAAATAATTCGAAACTTCAAATGTTTCTAAAAAAAGATGACAATTTCAACGGTACATTCTGAACTGGTACTTATGGATTATAATATCGAAACTAAAATATTTTATAAAGTAATTCCCGTTCATAAATTTTGGCTTGAAATATAATATACTGCGTATAAAATTATATTAAAGTTTCCAGAAAATCAGCTGAGATAATATTGGCCTGTTCAAAACTCGAAAAATAGTACTGGTATCGACAACTACTGTTGAGGAAAATTATTGATAGAGGAGGGTGTCCCGTTGCAACACCATTAAAACAAAGGCGTTTCTCGTTCCTGCTGGATATACTCGCGATATGCCTATCACCAACTTTCTCCTCCAAATGCGAAAGCATTTTGCTGACGCCGACCTTCACAGGGGCAGTCGATCATCAGAAAGAAAAAAGAGAATTCAGAGCTCGGTCGGAAAGATGTAGGTACTCGTTTCTCCCACGAGATGTTAGACATTGAAATAATAGAGAATTATTGTGAATATGGTTCGATGAACCCTCCGCCAGGCACTTAAGTGTGATTTGCAGAGTATACATGTAAATGTATATGAAGATTCTCTGTGAAAAGTACTGGTTCTTATGGAAATAACTTGCGGGTATACAACTGGATGACCTCTATGGCAACAGCCTTTATTTTGACAGGTGAGCACCCCATCTTTTTCAAGGCGCAAATGCAATATGGCAAAGTGGCAAGGAAAATTAACCCACATTTGGTGGGCAGCGCTGAGTGAAAATTATAATGCAGCTCATGCAGAGGGAAGCGCGCGCGCCGCACGCGCGCACACACACACACACACACACACACACAAACACACACACACACACAACCGAAAATTTCCCTCTGTGTTTACAAGTGCACTTGCCAATTTAAATCTGAAGAGCTTCGGTAATAACATTACTTCAATAGTTGGCAGTGGACTCTAGAATCTTTGTGTTGTTTTATTCCGTAGGGTGACCGGTACGAAGGCAGTGCTTTGCAGCAGTAGATTAATTCAGATATTGTAAACGTGTTTGATGTTCATGCTGTGTTAGAATGGTATTAACGATTCTAATGCTCTGACCAACGTATGACACGTCACAACTGCGAAGGATACGGCATACAACCGGCTTTCACAAACCAAGATCGCTCTATATACACCTTAGTAGTGTTCTAATGCTACATAATGGACTAGAACCAGACTCACACCGTCTTTCTTCAGAGATATTACAAGTGCGTAAAGCGAAAACGCTGTTGACCTAGATACCACCTCTTTACTTTCATTGGTTGGTCGATAGCGGAACGCGCGTCTAATCTTTCACTATAACCATTCTCACGAAAGATGACTTCGAAGTGCGCCAGCTCTGCTGACAAACTTCAGGTTCTTAGTCGATGTGGGTCCTATGGAACAAGGTACAAAGTACTCTTTCGCGCTGAGGCGGTTGGTGGTAACTATTGGACTGAAGATACAAGTGAGTGTCAGTTCCCTTTCTGTTATCGGCGTCCCCCAGCGTCCCATCAGCATTCTTCTCACCAACGCATCGTTGTTTCTTCTTTTGCAACATAAATGTTGATGGCGCATAAGCACTGCCACACCCTGAGAATATCTGTCTCGTCAGCGAGCGTCCACAAACCCAAAACAAATTCGGAGCCCTTGTTTCACGAGCTCGTCGCAAGCTTTTCCAGGCGACGTGGCGCCTGCACAGTTTATGTCTTGTGGCGGCAGTGCAGCAGTCACCCAGTAAGAAAGAAGGGTCAGGTGGCTGATTCTAACGCCAGCGCCATGGCTAGATCTACTGGGGCTCCGCCATGGGCCCTAGCTCCTGATAGTGGATGGTACGCTGTTCGTCAAGACTTCAGCCGTTGTCATCCATTACGTATCACTAGCGAAATCCTCTAACAATGAACTGCGGAAACGCAGCGCAGCAATATCTCACCTTACCGCATGACATCAGCTAGTAATAAGTGCTGTTTCAATAAGCAACCAAAATGGAAGATAGTAAAACTAAAATCACCAGCTACTTGCAGTGGTAAGGTGTGGCTGACAACAAAAAAGAGTGATAAGAAAAACGTAAGAGTTTGAATGTTCAGAGCAATTTCCTGCTAATCAGTGAGAATGTCAACAGCCGAACGGAGCTGCGGTTGTTTTGGCCAGAACAGCATTTTAGGCGAATATTTTGCGTTATAGCATCAATTTGTTTAATTTTGAAATAAATGTACGGGACAGGAAATGCTAGTGTGTAAGTTGATTTGGGCACTTTAAGAGGCCACACCAAGTATTTTATTCATAACTTCGTTTATCACTCAAATGCCTGTGAATTCAGTTGTCATCTCCTCCCCGGTCTCAGCCCGGTTTCTTGGCGTGGGGTCTGTGCCACTTCTCAGCGAGGTCTTCCAGGCAGGAGATTACAGCCTGGGGGCTTTACTGAAGAGTGTAGCACGCAGTATGAGCGAAGCATCTAACTTGGAAAGCATTAGAAGTCTACGAAATGATACCTCTCCCAACACTGTGTCAGACGTGTGTCTGCTGCTGAGAGAAGACTCACTCGTTAGGAAAAGGAACATTTTCCGGCCTGTGTACTACTTCTAGATCATAATTCACTGCGGGAAACATCGGTTCCGTTACAACTGATGTACTCGTCGGCAAGTACCAACCAATAGAGGGCCCCAGATTCACAGCTCGGTGTTCTGAAACCAACGCCAGACCCTATTCACTCACCTGGAAAATGTAATAATGTATTTCGACTCTGCTGCATCTGAAAGCTGATTTTTCTGTGATGTGTCCGTCATTTTCGTATCGTTCCGGTGCTGCTCTATACCGAAGTCGTGTTTCCGTATCTCTGCTGGACGCTAGAGGTTTGCAGTACCGTTCTACTTAGCGTATCGCAGTACGCGCAGATGAGCCGAACCACACTCCCTGCATCCTGCACAAACAAATTCTCCTTCTCCACATTAGCAACAGTGCATGTGGCTCTTAAATGAAACGACCAATGATGCTGTATCTGACCTTAATTCTTGTGTACCGTTATTCACCAGCACATACGAATGCCTGCGTGGTTGATGTAAATGTACATTCTTAAACGTCCCAGTTGCAGTTTGTCTATTTGACAGCTTCCAGGGGCTACAAAAATTTGCTTTTTAGTATTTCGTATACATACTGACTGAATTTAAAAAATTAAAATGCTGTTAAAATCCGCTCAGTAAGAGTTATAATGTTACGTGATAAGTTTAAATCATTAGGTCAAGTACTGAATTTATAAACTTCGTGCATGTCTCACCACAGCTTAACTCACAGCACGCAGATAACCCGACTACATTCATCCAGTATTTGAGAATGAGAGCACTTGGCGAACTCTTCATATTTTTATACAAAACTTCAAACTTTAACGAAACTTTTTCTCGCTAACACCCACCACAAAATAATGAAAGCTTATTGCTTACTACAGTTTCGCTGTCCACGCAGTAAACCTTAAATATAAGGGAGGACCTTTTAATTTATTACTTCTTCACTACTAACTATGTTAGCAACACATTTTACAACAGTGTCCGCATATACCACTGAATATACTGGTAAAATTACATCATTGAAAGACACATGGTTCAGGATGTACTACGTCACAGACAATGAGATTCGTTCAAAACTAGCTTGTCTTAAAATGTAGCACAAAGTACCTATACTATAACCACAATGACAGCATTAAGCGACTTCTAGTAAGCTTAAAATGAGGTATTCCTAGACTCACATCAAGTACTAGCACCTTTACACTTTTTACCGTTTACGAAAACGAGAATGTTTCAATGACGACATTCGCTTCAAAATGATTTAAATATTTATTGCTCCACTACTGACCCAATTTCGGCGCTCCACCATCCTTCGTTAACAGTTGATGAAGGGAAAATGAATATACGTTTAAAGTTATTTGACGCCACAGTATCAACATAGCCATTTTATCTGGCAAAGATATCTTTAAGATGCCTGAATATGATCAGGAAATCGAAAACTACTTCAAATAAAAAACAAATTATCTGGAGCTCTTGGCGGATGAAATACGACTTTTTTCGAATATTTACAAACTGTACGGCACCAGCTTCATACATTCACAAGTCTGGAGCATAAACGATAATTTGTAAATTCCAGAAGTGGCTAACTCGTACTCCTTTATTTCCAGAACTTGAAACCTATAACCAGGGGTCGCAGGTTCGAATCCTGCCTCGGGCGTGGATGTGTGTGATGTCCTTAGGTTGGTTAGGTTTAGGTAGTTCTAAGTATAGGGGACTGGTGACAAAAAAGAATGGTTCAAATGGCTTGAGCACTATGGGACTCAACTTCTGAGTTCATCAGTCCCCTAGAACTACTTAAACCTAACTAACCTAAGGACATCATACACATCAATGCCCGAGGCAGGATTCGAACCTGCGACCGCAGCGGTCGCGCGGTTCCAGATTGAAGCGCCTAGAACCGTATGGCCACTCCGGCCGCCAGGGACTGGTGACCTCAGATGTTAAGGCACATAGTGCTTAGAGCCATTTGAACCATCTGAAGGCGGAAAACCATCATCCGCTGAGTGACGAATCGGACGAAAGTGTTTGCTGAGTGGTCATGTACGACAGTCGTTGAAGAGGACTGACGAAAAATAAGGTGAAAACAGCTGAAAAAGTCATTGCAGTACTGAATGTCGCTCTTACGAACTCTGTCAGAATCAGAACAATACGAAGGGAGCTCTACAAGCAGCGAACTACTGTGCGAGCTAGAATCCAAACCACTCCTCTGTTATGTGAATGCCGCTAGAAGGGAAAATGGGTGACAAAGCCCTTAAACTTACACTATGGAGCAATGAAAGGAAGTCATTTGGACTGGTGTGTCTTGTTTCACATTGTTTCCACTGGCCAAGTTTATGTCCATTCAATGAAACTCGGCTGGGGTTTGGTGATCTGGACTGCCATACCATGGTATTCCGTGGACCAGTGGTTACTCTGCAAGGTCTCATTAATCTGAAGGATTATGTGACCATTTCATATTATCAGGTGACTCCCTTGTTACATCGTTTGTTGCCAATCGTGGCGCAGCGTTGGAAGACGACAGAGCCACTTTCCAGGACTAGTTTTGCGAGCACGAGGATGAACTTTCGCGTCTCCCCTGGCTACAGCAGTCCCTAGATCTCGATATTATTGAGCCTTTATGGTCTACTTTGGACAGAAGGGTGCATGATCACTATAGACATCCATCATTGTTACGTGAACATGATAGTTTTTTGCTGTAATACTACTACTACTACTATTACTACTACTACTACTACTACTAGACCTGCTAATGTGATATGGTTTTGGTGTTGTTGTCTATCCCCTGTAACTACGCCCAGGCCCCAACCTAGACATCTCCCTACTTTACTTCGTAGAAATCTAAACCTTAACCTAAATTCAGTAAACCTACATTATACAACTGACAAATCTCCGGAAAATATTCTGATATTCTTTATCTACACACATGGTACAAAAATTACGAAACGTGCAACAGGGTCTACTGCCTAATCTAGTCCACTTCTTTATGCAACCATTGCATCTTCAATTTTAACACTTTCTTATTCGTATGACGTACATACTTTCTGCCCTGCGAAATATAATACTGTGAATCGCACCAGGTTGATTTATTAGGATCACAAGTTTCGTTATTCCTATCTCTTGTAATATTTTGCATTGTAGTTTGTGTTACATTTGACATACAGCTATGATGATATCATATTATCCTTAGAGTGTAAATATTGAATAAATAAGTGACAGGTGTCGTCTAAGAAGACCTCCATCTTTTATTTTGCATTCAAGTATCGCTGGACGACGCAAACTTTGTTGTATACTTTGGCCAACTCATGATTATTTACTCGTGGTAAAAATCCGTTCCCTGAGATAGCAAGGCAACAAAATGAGACTTGCATGGACGTCCTCCAAGAGCATAAGAATTACTATCGAAATTCTAATTCGACTTTATAGTCTCTCTAATGGACGTTGCTAAGAAAGAAGAAATAGAGAAGACGAAAATGAAGCAGGTAAATCACGGGATAAACATTTCGATCGCTGACATATACTGCACAGTACCGAGAGAGTAATAAAGAACTTCTGTATAACCAAATTACGCAACTGAATGTAACCACATGATACGGAAATAGCATAATAGACGAGCATCTGAATTGTAGCGGGTTATGAAAGTGACTAATCGAACGCGTTATTTAGCTACGAATATCAGAAATTATCTGAAAGGAATAAAGATCGAGCACTACAGGAACCTAAACAGGGACGTATGTTGATAGGAGCTTTTAGTATCCATTCTAGAGACGAAATCAAAAACAAAACGTTAGGAACGTGTCGGAGGATGTGGAATGACAAAACACTGTGTAACATTCCTGTAACAAATAAAGCCCATGTTGTTCTGTGAAAATGGACTCGATAAGCAACCTGAGCTATTTATAATCTGAATTTAACCTGCATAACACTTTATGCGTGCTGTATGAGTTTCAGTTTCACTGTCATTTAAGCCTATGTAAGGAGTGTGTCAGATCTCTCCACTACATTGATTAAATATTACATTGAGTACCGAAAACGATATAGTCAAGGCCGTTCTTCGCATTGTGTAAGATTGGAAACAGATAAGCACTGAGAATCTATAATAACAATCTATAATAACAAATGTTGTGAGACGAGGTCTGTCTGGGAGAGTATGATTTCTGTAGTGTGGATCGAGAGCTCGGAGACAGAAGACGTGTCACGCTGCCTTCACGTCGGTGATGGCAGATCTTACCACACTCAGGGCCTGATTTCATTTATATAGCTAGGAGGGATTTAGATGGCTCAACTACGCTTGAAGATGGAATTCAAGGTAAAACTCGCAATCATAGCGAAGAGCGCAATTACACTGTTAGGCTAGTGATTGTTAGTCCGAGTTTGCAATAATCCCATGTTTTGCTTGTCAGTTAAAGAAGCCTCCCTATCCTGCAAATAATAATAATTATTCTCCACATCTAATTCATAAATATGCTGTGGTTACTAAATTTTAATGTGACTTTGAAATTTAAATAATTTTTTAATCTGGCACTCAGTCATTGTTGGTACCTGTAAGGTCATTCTCATTCATTTCGCGATTATTAATACTTGTCAAATAATTAGTGGTCATGATGATTTCTGAAGTTCTTAAATACACTTAATTATGAAAACACTTCTTACAAGTTATTTCGTAGTTAACAGGTCCCAAGCAAACTAATTTTTTATTAAACTCGTTCTTAGTAACAATAAGCTTTAGCCGCTGCTCCTGCATGATGCTGCGAATTGCTCTAAACTACTTCGAAAACGGCAGTCATCTGAAGAGGTGAGCGCAAAACTTAGGGCCAAAACAGAGACACTGACACACCACAAAATGTCATGTACTCTAATCCACTAAATTCCGTTGCACAAGCCAGATGCTGTATCTCTTTGCAAATGTCAGACAGCTCATAAAAATTGTAAGTAGGCTGTTTAGGTTTCATATTGCTAACGCCACGTAGCGCTCTGTATGAAAATCACTGGCTGTGCTGTGTGCAGTTTGTGGCTGGTTAGCATTGTTGTAATATTTGCTATTGTAGTGTTGGGCAGTTGGCTGTTAACAGAGCGTAGCGTTGCGCAGTAGGAGGTGAGCCGCCAGCAGTGGTGGATGTGGGGAGTGAGATGGCGGAGTTTTGAGAGCGGATGATCTGAACGTGTGTCCATCAGACAGAGTAAATTTGTAAGACTGGATGTCATGTACCTTTGAACACTATTAAGGTAAATACATTGTTTGTTCTCTATCAAAATCTTTCATTTGATAAGTATGCCTATAGGAGTTAGTGCCTTCAGTAGTTAGAATCTTTTATTCAGCTGGCAGTATTGGTACACGCTGTATTGCAGTAGTTTGAGTAACGAAGATTTTTGTGAGGTAAGTGATTCATGACAGGTATAGGTTATTGTTAGTCAGGGCCATTCTTTTGTAGAGATTAGCCCGCATCCCGTGGTCGTGCGGTAGCGTTCTCGCTTCCCACACCCGGGTTCCCGGGTTCGATTCCCGGCGGGGTCAGGGATTTTCTCTGCCTCGTGAGGGTTGGGTGTTGTGTGCTGTCCTTAGGTTAATTAGGTTTAAGTAGTTCTAAGTTCTAGGGGACTGATGACCATAGATGTTAAGTCTCATAGTGCTCAGAGCCATTTGAACCATTTTTGTAGAGATTATTGAAAGTCAGATTGCGTTGCGCTAAAAATATTGTGTGTCAGTTTGGTGTTGATCAGAATAAGTAAAAAGAGTAATATCTGATAAACCTCTTACAAATAATGTAAGAGGTTTATCAGTACAGTAATTCATTAATTTTTCGAAGGGGGCGTTTCAAAATGTTAGTTTTCAGTTTTTCATGTAACGATCTGTTGGCGGCTTAAATGACAGTGAAACTGACGCTCATATATCACGGACACAGTGTTATGGAGGTTACATTCCGATTACTGCTAGTTCAGGTTGCTTATCGAGTCCATTTTCATAGCCGAACATAGGCTTTGTTTGTTGTATGCACGTTACAAGTGGTGTAATGAAACAAAAATGTCATCCACTATGCTTTCTGCTACGTCATGAGAAAATGCTTACTTTCGATAACACAGAGGTGAATGAGAACATTGCAGGTGTTAGTAGTGAGATGTAGTAGCTCTGAAGTATGCCTCCACGGCTGTATTGTTGCGTTCCCGACCTACGTCGTGTCGGGGGTGTAGAGCGCTCGTTCCTCTATGTACCAAAAGGCTCCCCCCGCGGAATATTTGTCCCCGGCTGGTGCGCGGCAGATACTGGTTATATATAGGGCGGCTGCGTGAGGCGCCTGTTCCGCCACTGGCCAAGTTTCCCAGCGGGCCCCTAAGGCGGAGACAGCCGAGCATCGGGAAATGGCTCGGAAAATGAAATCAGCGCCCGTCGCCGCTCCGCAGTCCTTGCGTGAAAATTTCGTTCGCACGTCTCAGCCGCGTCCTGAACGCCTTCCGTTGCTACGAGCGGCGTCTTGCGCACTTGTTATCTCGTAGAAAAGGCTGACAAAGGTAGGGATAGGTTGCAGGGTTCAAGGAACCGCCCGTTCGCAGGTGGCTTTTTCATAGCTTTTAGGTACAGATTTAATAACATTTAACTACAACATTTTTGACTCTTACCTATAATTTAAACATATGGTGTATTCATACGTACATACCGGGTGATCAAAAAGTCAGTATAAATTTGAAAACTGAATAAACCACGGAATAATGTAGATAGAGAGGTACAAATTGACACACATGCTTACAATGACATGGGGTTTTATTAGAACCGAAAAAATACAAAAGTTCAAAAAATGTCCGACAGATGCCGCTTCATCTGATCAGAATAGCAATAATTAGCATAACAAAGTAATACAGAGCAAAGATGATGTTCTTTACAGGAAATGCTCAGTATGTCCACCATCATCCCTCAACAATAGCTGTAGTCGAGGAATAATGTTGTGAATAGCACTGTAAAGCATGTCTGGAGTTAAGATGAGGCATTGGCGTCGGATGTTGTCTTTCAGCATCCCTAGAGATGTCGGTCGATCACGATACACTTGCGACTTCCGGTAACCCCAAAGCCAATAATCGCACGGACTGAGGTCTGGGGACCTGGGAGGCCTAGCATGACGAAAGTGGCGGCTGAGCACACGATCATCACCAAACGACGCGCGCAAGAGATCTTTCACGCGTCTAGCAATATGGGGTGGAGCGCCATCCTTCATAAACATCGTATGTTCCAACAGGTGTTTATCAGCCAGGCTGGGGATGATGCGATTCGGTAACATATCGGCGTACCTCTCACCCATCACGGTAGCAGTTACAAGACCAGAATCACGCATTTCCTCGAAGAAAAAAGACCAGATAACGATAGATGTGGTAAATCCAACCCATACCGTGACTTCCTTGTCGTGCATTGGAGTTTCCACGACAGTTCTAGGATTTTCGGTAACCCAAATTCTGCAGTTGTGGGCGTTGACAGACCCTTGGAGCGTTAAATGAGCTTCGTCGGACTACAACACGTTACTCAACCAATCGTCACCGTCCGCCATCTTTTGAAACGACCACACCGCAAATGCCCTCCGCTTCACTAAATCGCCAGGTAACAGTTCATGATGCCGATGGATTTTGTCCGGATAACATCGGAGGGTACGCCTTAGTGCCAACCAAACAGTAGTGTATGGAATGCTGGTGCGACGTGCGACTGCACGAGCGTTGACTTCCCCGTGCATAGACGAACCCGCTACAGTCTCCATTTCTTCCTCAACTGTCTCAGCAGCATTACGCCTTGTGCTCGGTCGGTCACTAGGGGTCTATCGTCTAAACAACCCGTGACTTCGCACTTCGAAATCATTCTCGACATAGCTGCATTTGTCAACGGGCCTTTACCTGTTCGAATCCCCTTCCTGTGGCGATAGGATCGTAACGCTGAACTAGCACATTCCCCATTCTGATAATACAGCTTCACTAAAACCGCCTTTTCAGGTAACGTCAAAATCCTGCGACTGCTGGCGCATCTGATTCTCTCTGTCATTACAGCTCCTTTTATACACGATTGTCCTGCGCAGTTACTGACGTTCTCCTGTCCAGCGCCATGTGTCGGACTTTTTGTGAACTTTGTTTTTTTCGGTTCTAATAAAACCCCATGCCATTCCAAGTATGTGTGTCAATTTTTACCTCTCTATCTACATTATTCCGTGGTTTATTAAGTTTTCAAATTTATACTGATTGCTTGATCACCTGGTATATTGTAGCTATGGACCATTATTTCTTTCCTATAGATAAGCAAATAATGATAGAAATACTTCGTTATAGCTAACATAATACTGCTCCCCATCGCTACAGCCACAATGATGGAAAAAAAATTCTTAACACAAAGAACGAGTTTTAAGACATAAGAGATAGTTGGTAGGCGCGTTCCTACGTCTAGAAGATGTCTATTCAAATTTCGCACCACTAGCACAAGAGTGGCGCTTGTTGTGCCACTACGAGGATTCTAAACAGGTTTGCTTTAAATACTCGCTGTGACGGTTGTGAGCCTGCGTCACCTTTGAGACTGGACGTTGTGAGGTCACGTTAGTCAAAAATGCCTTTAAGGAGACAAAGACGCCAGTATCAACACCTCACAGAGTTTCAATAACGTCGTGCAACGTGGCTACAAGAAGCTGTATGTCCCTTCTGCGATATCGCAGAAAGAGGTCATCAGTCGCCTAGAACTTAGAACTACTTAAACCTAACCAACCTAAGGACATCACACACCCATGCCCGTGGCAGGATTCTAACCTGCGACCGTAGCGGAATGTACACTGATCATCCAGAACATTATGACTACTGACCTACCATCCATACAGCAGCACCAGGTGAGGGAGGACTTAATTATTCATACGCACGGCGCATGTAGTATCAGTAAGCCTGTTGTCCGTGTGTAGGATGGGGAACGCGCGCGATGTATCTTAGTATGACCTATGGCAAACTGTGATGACCCGGAGCCTCGACGGCCGCGGTGGTCTAGCGGTTCTAGGCGCGCAGTCCGGAACCGCGCGACTGCTACGGTCGCAGGTTCGAATCCTGCCTCGGACTTGGATGTGTGTGATGTCCTTAGGTTAGTTAGGTTTAAGTAGTTCTAAGTTCTAGGGGACTGATGACCGCAGATGTTAATTCCCATAGTGCTCAGAGCCATTTGAACCATTTGAACCGGAGGCTCGACATGAGCATTTGGGAAACTCCACGACTCGTCGGCTGTTCGAGTAGTACTGTGGTGAGCGTCTTCGACATGTGGTGAAACTGGTGAAACCATGTCAAGACTCCGTGGGGTTGGGCGGCCACCCTTCATTACAGATGTCGGACGCCGTAAACTGAGCACACTGGGAAAACAGAACATTCGGCGAACTGTGTTGGAACTTAAATCAGACTAACGCTGGGCGGAGTATACGTGTCTGAACAACCGGTGCACTGAACACTCAGAAAGATTGGCCTTCGCAGCCGACGACCCGTGCATGTGCAACTGCTAACAGCACGACAACTTAAACTACCACTGAAATGGGCACGTGACCATCGACACTGGATGTTGGCGCAGTGGCATGGTCTGATGAATCCCGATACCTTAATCATCTGGCCAATGGCAGGTCGCGAATGCGTTGTCTTTCAAGGAAAGAACGCCTTGACGTCTGTACTGCGGGACGGAGCAAGCTAGCGACGGCTCCATTGTGCTCTAGGGTAACTTCAGGTGGGCATCCATGGGTCCAGTGGAGCTCGGGCAAGGCACCATGACGGAGGTATCTTACACTGCTTGCAGGCCACGTACACCGCTTCATGACGATCACGTTTACCGACGGCAGAGGCATTCTTTAATAAGATAATGCTCCATGTCACAAAGCCAGGAGTGTGATCCAATGCTTCGAGGAACACGTCGGCGTTTTCCAATTGATGTGCTGCCCCCCACCCCCGCCAACTCGCTATATCTGAACACGATTGAACACATCTGGGATGTGATTTAGTGTGACGTCAGAGCTCATCGCCTCCTTCTCTGGAATTCACAGGAATTAGATGACTTGCGTGTGCAGAAGTGGTACCAACTGCTTCCAGCTTCTTACGAAGGACTCGTTGCTTCCACGCTACGACGCATCGACCTTGCTATTCATGCCAAAGGTGGACATACTGGATATTAGGTAGGTGGTCATAATGACCAGTGTACATGTTTGCTGACAGCGGTGGTTAGGGGACTCTGCTGTCGGACGAAGGCTGGAATTCCGACGGCCACATGGCGTTACCGGAAGTGAAGACTATCGTGTTCGGCGTATGGCTCTGGCGTACCGTACTGCATCCGCAGCAGCAAATTGGGCAGCAGTTGGCACCACAGTAACAAAACGAACTGTTACACATCGGTTACTTCAAGGACAGCTCCGAGCCAGACGGCCTGTAGCGTGCAGTTCACTGACCCCAAACCACCGCCATTTGAGATTTCAGTGGTGTCAAGCGAGAGCTCATTGTAGGACAGAATGGAGGACTGTTGTGTTTTCTGATAAAAGCTGGTTCTGGCTCTTTGCCAGTGATACCGGCATGTCGGTTAGGGGTCCATTTGAGGGCCTGCAACCAACCTGTCAGTGTGCTAGGCACAAAGGACCTACACCTGGAATTTTGGTGTGGGGGCGCGATTTCATATGACAGCAGAGGCACTCTCGTGGTTGTCCTAAGTGCACTGGCTGTTACTTTGTACGTTGATCTGGTGACTGGGCCTGTTGTGCTTCCATTCATGAACAACATACGAGGGTATATTTTCCAACAGGATAACACTAGCCCACATATTGCTGTCGTAATCCAATATACTCTAAAGAGTGTTGGCATGTCGCCTTGGCCTGCTCGATCACCGGATATGTCTCCAATGGGACATTATCGGACGGCAACTCCAGCGTCATCCACAACAGTGTTGGTTAGTTGTCGATGTGCCGACCGACCAAGTGCAACAGACATAGAATCCCACTTCCCAAAATGATAAAAAATGGTTCAAATGGCTCTGAGCACTATGGGACTTAACATCTGAGGTCATCAGTCCCCCTAGAACTTAGAACTACTTAAACCTAATTAACCTAAGAGCATCACACACATCCATGCCCGAGGCAGGATTCGAACCTGCGACCGTAGTGGTCGCGCGGTTCCAGACTGTAGCGCCTAGAACCGCTCGGCCACCCTGGCCGGCTCAAAATGACATCCGGCATCTGCACAACAGAACGTATGGACGTTTGCATGGTTGTATTGAACAGTCTGGTGGTTACACCGGTTATTAACGTACCAGCATTTCATATTTGTTGTGGCTTATCCCTTACTTACGTAAACCTGTGATCTTGCAATGTTAATCACTTGAAAATGTTACCTGGACAAATGTGTTCCAGAAATTTCATTACAGGCCGGCCGAAGTGGCCGTGCGGTTAAAGGCGCTGCAGTCTGGAACCGCAAGACCGCTACGGTCGTAGGTTCGAATCCTGCCTCGGGCCTGGATGTTTGTGATGTCCTTAGGTTAGTTAGGTTTAACTAGTTCTAAGTTCTAGGGGACTAATGACCTCAGCAGTTGAGTCCCATAGTGCTCAGAGCCATTTGAACCAAATTTCATTACTCGTCAATAATTTTTTATTGATGTTGCGGTTTTTACAAGTCAGTGTACCTCTACTATTACTGAATACTACATCATCTACGAGACCTAACTGTATCAGCCAGTAATATTGCTATAATACCTGTTTCCCTTCTAAGTGTCCCCACTACGCACTATAACGAATTGAAACACAGTGTGAACAGTAATAACAACACTTTGTCTGTTCCTCTGATGCTACGGATGCTGTTGTGTTGTAATATCCCTCTCC
Source organism: Schistocerca piceifrons (assembly GCF_021461385.2). Lineage (NCBI taxonomy): Eukaryota > Metazoa > Arthropoda > Insecta > Orthoptera > Acrididae > Schistocerca > Schistocerca piceifrons. The sequence continues at coordinate 647,271,073 of NC_060142.1, forward strand.
TGCTCCGTGCTGCCTCCCTAGTTCAAGGAGTAAAAGCCCGGATTGAAAATAAGAAACGCTGCAGTTCGAACAATGAAACACGAGCAAATTGAAATGCTTTTCTGAAACTACCAGATCGATACACCTTTTTTATTTAATCCAGACGTACATAGAGACACGGGAAACAAGGATTTCTGCCAACCTGTCTGTCCTATGGTCTCTAACACTGCCACCCTCCCCTGTAAGTTCTAATTCTCTCACCAATGATATTAAATTTGTTTGATATCATAAACGATCAAGAATACTCACTCACTGGGAAATTCCCACAAGCTCCATGGCTGTGTACCCTTTCGAATATCTCCCGTATCATCTGGAATAACGCGCCAAATATCTCTTTCGCTGCTCACCCCATCTCTGCCAGTTATTAGGAAGAAAGTGTCTGGCGGTGACATTTCTCACGTACAGCCCACATTGCAAGGGAATAGTAGATGTTGTTAGGCTTGTGCTATTAGAAAGAATAACATTTTATCGGAGGGGGCAGTATGTTAAAAAACATCAGAGTCGCTAAGGTATGAAAGTACCGTTATTGCTATCAGTTGTAAAGTAATTTAATGTACAAATATGAAGTTCTTAAAGTGAACAGAAATATGACAGTAATGATGATAAGTATGAGGTAAAAGCTCTCATCTAAGAAGTTATCAGTCTCTACATCCTTCAGGAGCTGTAGAAGGGAAAGAAAGCGAGAAAGCCTGGTAGCTCACTAATTTTAGTTACTGGGATTTAAAAGGTTTTTTTTCGCATACCTAATAACGGTGACAAAAGAGAGGCCACATCTGGAGACCACCCGAGACTAACACAAGTGCTGAGAGTTTCGCGGAGGTTCATAGAACCCCTTTCTGGCTTCCCGACCATTTCACGTGGGAGAAATGAGCACCTGAATATATCCATGCGAGCTCTGATTGCGGTTACTTTATAACAATGACTATTTATTCCTTTTTAGGTGGGAGTAAAAAATATTTCGGCATTCAGAGGAGCATGTCGGTGATGGAAAACTTCTGAAAAGATCTTGCCATAACGGGAAATGCTTTCGTTTTAATGATAACACCCCAACTGCCTTAGTATATGCGTAACATCATTTCCCCCTTTCTGCGATGATACGAAACGAATTTTGCTTCTTTGAACTTATTCGTTGTCCTCCGTCTTTCCTACCTGGTAAGGATCAATATCGTGCATTAGTACTCCAGAAGACAGGCGTAGTGTAGCCAGCCTACTTAAGACTCGTAGATTAGCAGCCTCTTCTACACGTTCTGTCCATAAAACAGTTCTACATTTCCTATGTGGTGGGTCCAGTTTAAGTTGTTTGTACTATGATCGCTAGAATGTAGTCGAATGTACAACTATTAAATTTATGTTATTTATCTTGTAACCGAAATTTAACGCATTTCTTGTAGTACTCAAGTGGAAGATCTCTCACTTTTTTATTGTTCAGAGTCGATTGCAAGTTTTCGCGTAACACAGAGGTCTAGTCTAAATCAAACTGAGATTTGGTCTCATCTCCAGACGACTGTAGTAGACTGTAAACGATAGCATCAACTACAAACAACCTAAAAGTGTTGCTCAGAGTGTGTGCTGAATAGTTTATGCAAATTTAGAATAGCAGCGGGGACATAAGCGATAGCTCATTTCCATTCCCAACAGGTAACACCCCTACTGCTATTGCAGCTGGCCTGGTAATCAGCTAAACAGAACCACGACACTGTTATGAGCAGGAACCAAAACAGCCCGCTCTGATGCCTGGAGTGGAGGAGAGCAAGAGTATTATCAACCTTTCTTCGGAAGATGATGAGTGCGACCCTCTATCAAAAGTCGTGGTACGTAAACACTGCCACCCGTGTGGACTCCGACAGCTCCTCGTCAACAGAACAAGATTTCTAGAAACGTCTTTACATTCAAATTAAGGACACTAGTGTACCTGAAGATGGCAACAAGTCTTTCAAATGACGCCCAGTGCCAAAGGATGGAATATTTCAGTAAGAGTGAGAGGCACCCACATGCCTTGCTCATACTGTGGCATCAAGCAGTCAGGCCTGCAAGATGAGTGGTCTGCCAAGCGAGTGGATTCATTCTTATTTATCGAGTAACATGAACTCTCGTACTCACAATTAAGTTACAAATTATCCTCCTGTATGAATAATACGCAACGGAAACGCAGACTGACTATCAGTAATTTACAGAACTCTGACTGTTCACTACGCACTGGCAATACCACATTTTCTTTCTTTTTTTTAATTAACGGCTTTTTTCAACACGTGGCCATCGCACTGAATATGAGTGGCGCACACATTATAAATTCTGGATATCATGACAACATACAATTCGAAGGAAAAGGCCACCAATCTTTTTCTTTTCACTATCTTATTTATTCCGATAAATTCTATAACCTAAACACACAAATTCTATAACCTACAACAATAACACAAGAGAAATTCCGCCCAGTGGGCATGGCTTAACATTGGTGATTCTCTACCTTATGTTCTCGTAATTATTTAACGCTACAGTGCACTTTCTGGATGGGATGGTGGATCTTTTATTATTTCTCACACTACGACTCTCACAATCATCATCACGAAACTTTCCTCCAGACCGAGCAGTACAAAAGGAACACGCATACCCACTAATCTTTTGAAACTACCTCGCTACTCTCCCATGCAAACCATACAAACCCAAATTACATGACATACACCACACTACAATATGAAATACTACACAGGGAATAGTCATAACATTATCGCTTTCAGCTTTCCCACTTCAATAAATATTTATCCCAGTTTCACACGACACTGCCCCGCTTCGTAATTCTACTTTCCTACTATGAACTCTGGAGATATATGCACGTCTTCCTGTGCAATGCAAGCCAAGTGGCGTTGCTGGATAGACGGCCGACTCACCTTGCTTCTCTCTCAGAGTTTGAATCTAGCGTCACACGGAATCATATCACGCAAAGTAATATTAAGAACGTATTCATCACACACGCGAGTCCTCAACTGATTCCATGGACGAGTACTTCTCTTTATCTTTTGTCTCATACACAGTTTGAGACTCACACAGTACTCACCACGTGGAAGTACTTGTCTCTAATTTCAAGTCCTGCACAAGCCATTTCTTAAATATTTCAACTTATGGTACACACGCTATTTCTTAAATATTTCAACTTATTGTACACACGCTAGTAATTCAGCTTAACTTAAGCACACGGAAGTATTTCAACTTATTGCTACACGTGGTTTCATTGTGACCGTTGGTCACTTCCGAAGATTACTACGATCCCATTAATATTACCTGCCTGACATTTAATTCTTCCCACAAAAGTTCCTGAAATAGAGAAATTATTATTTCAAACTACTCTTAAATATTCCACATGCATACCATGTCTCCACTCTTTTGTCTTTACGGAGCACAAGCACAGCGGCAGAGTGCTGAAACATGGCCGTTCTTCAGGTCATCTCGCACCTCTGTCGAGGTGGGGGAAGACCATGCTACCGTACTGGTCAGCCACATTTCAGGCGCTCAAATCTCCGGTAAGTTTCATCTCTTTGGTTCCACCAAAGGTGGCCAAAGGATCGTCTCAAAGATGATCATATACTCACATTCACTATCTGTGGCTAGCAGACGACCATACATTCATTCATTTCACAGATCTCACCAATCTGGATGTAGGGATTTATTTTGTAGGAGTGCACATGTGATCAATTAAATAAATAAATTGTCATTCTTTCCCACACTGGTATCCAGGTTCGCTGTATTAATTGAAAGTGAGTTATTACTAGCAAAAATATGTTGTTCAGACAAGAATAATGAAGTATGTTGTTCCTATTTTCAATGTCGGGCGGTACTTTACCCTTTCAAGAGAATGAGCAATGACACATATTGATAGATGGAATCTGAGATAACTGTAATGTAAAGAGATTCCTACAACTTAGCAAATAACAGGCCAGGTACGAGAACGACTCCAACACAGACGGTTCCCTATAAAATTATGTATGTAGACAACCCATCCATTCCATTAGTAGAGAATCTCCACAGCTTTTGGTTGTTAACGACGTTGATACCGGTAAGAAATCGGTCCCAGGGATTCCAAGACTCTGGAGACTGCTTTAGTTTGGAGGTTGAAGGTGGATAACAAATAACAAAATAAATATTTTTCTGTGTGATAAAATTACAATTTAACAATTTTCGGATATTTTCCTCTGTTTTGAGTATGAAACATTGCTTCTTGGCAAATTTGATAATTCAAAACTAATGGGAGATACCATGGAGGTTCTGGTGAGTGAATTTGTATCAAAATACGCCAGATAAATGTGTTTTGAATTGATTGACTTAGGAGCTAAAGTGTATTGTATCACTAAGGTACCACAAACGGTAGTACGAGACAAATTTTAACTTGATACGTCGAACCATTTCTGAGAAAATGGGGTCCTAACGGACAGACGGACAGACAGTCAGTCTGATAAAAAATAATAAACAATTTTTCGTGTGGTCTAATTTAAAATGAGTAATTTTTGATTTTTTTCTTCTGGTTCTAGTGCTAAATCTTTTTTCTTGGCAAATTTCATGATTATAGGTTAACGGGAGGTATCCTCTATGTTTTGATGAATGAGTTTGCGGGTGTCAAAGTATGTGATATAAATGATCATACCTGTTGATTGCACTGACTTAGAACCATCACGTTTTTACAGCACCAAGGAATCCCACATTTTAATATACCGAAGGGGGGTAGCGCAGTGGTTAGCACACTGGACGCGCATTCTGGTGGACAATGGTTCAAACCCACGTCCGCCCGTCTTGATTTAGGTTTTCCGTGATTTCCGTAAAACGCTTAAGGCAAATGCTGGGATGGTTCTTCGAAAGGGCACGGAAGCTTTCCTTCTCCGTCCCTCCGTAATCTGAGTTTGCACTCCATCTCAAACGATATCGTTGTCGACGGGACGTTAAATACTAATATCCTCCTTCTCCTCTTAGACGTTAACGTGTGACGTAAGTGTCAACTTGGTACGTCTACCCGTTCCTGAGAATAAGGGTTTTGAAAAGTCGGTCAGACGGACAGCAAAGTTATCCTGTCAGGGTGCGGTCACGGCGTCTCTGATACCGGTGAATTCGGCTGATGGCAGAAATCGGCCGGAGACGGCCAATGTTTTCAAATCTGTATGCTACTACGTGCGCGGTCACACTATAGCCGATCTTACCTTCCGAACATACAGACTTTGGACGACAATCGGAGAAATTCTGCTCTTTTTTTCGTCGGCCAAATCGACCGACGTTTTCGCACACTAAATACGGAGTTTGAGAAACTGGTAAGTTTAGTCCAAGAAACAGTGTGTTTGTGGCTTCCCGACGATGAAAATATCGTAATCGGCATATAGGTCGGCATCTATGGACTGAAGTCGCAGGGCCGGCCACTGTGACCGAGCGGTTCTAGGCGCTTCAATCCGGAACCGCGGTGCTGCTTCGGTCGCAGGTTCGAATCCTGCCTCGGGTATGAAGGTGTGTGATGTCCTTAGGTCAGTAGTTCTACGTCTAGAGGACTGATGACCTCAGATATTAAGTCCCATAGTGCTTACAGTCATTTTAACCATTTTTTGATGTCGCAGGTTAATTCGAAACCTCAAATTGGCAAATCATTATTGGAAGTTTTAGGCGTAGATTATAAACTCAAGAAAATTTTTTCAAGTGAAAATGGTGGCGTATCTGATAAGCTTATAGCTACAGTGCTGAAATTTTCTTGTAGGTGGTTGTCAGTAGTTGACTACAAATTATTATTACTGTTTATTGACGTTTTGTGCCAGTAGGACAGTTATTCTGTTAATATAAAGTGGTTGCAAATTTGGTGTAATGTATGCACTTTCACTTTTAAGTGCTTTAGATCTTCAGAGTATCTTATGTATGTACGTTACGCTAGTCTTTCACTCTTGCGCTAAAGGACAGGTTAATTAACGTACGTCTCCACAACTTTAAATAAATACAGCGAAACAGTGTTTATAATTTGTTTTTCAACGTCCCCGTGTATTATCTAGCGTATGTAATAGAACGTTTCTCCCGTCATCTCACACATTTGTAAAACTTGTCTGGTATTCCGATAACTGGGGACAGAGTGTACAGTACCTGCCACTTTCTTTATGAGACAGAAAACCTCATTCACATGCGTTCGGCGTCTCTTGAATAGCAGAAGCAGTTATGCAGCACTCGTATCCAAGCACAGAGGCGCCGCCGTATCCACCCCACCGTAACAGGTTAAAATCTAACGTAATTCGTACATAAAATCGATTCCAAGCTAACGTAACCTAACCTGATTGACCCTGTCAAAAACTGACGGATGAGATCGAATGCACTAATGACCACTCTGTCGGCCGATATTATCGGGCAACCTCTGGCGGCGGAGTCTGACAACTGTTGTCGGTGCCACTGCGAACGCAACTTGGTGTTCGGTTTTTACTGACTGGTGTACGATCGCTACAAAGTGGGGAAAATTATACCAACATGATTGTTGGATAGTACTAGGTTTTCGGTGAATGCAGTGGACTGATTTTGATTACACGATAGTGCACACTGTGTAGCGGAATGAGAGCGTGTTTTCAGTTTGAGAAGGAAGCACGGCAAGTGCTGACCTTGAGCGGCCGCGCTCGTTTCGGCGTCGCGCCCAGCAGGTTGGCAGCCCTGAGGGCGCTCGCCACCTGTCCGCGCACCCACCGCGGCATAAATTGGAGCCCGCCGGCTCGCCGGCTAATTACCATTAGCGCCAAAGTGTTTCCCCAGCATGCCGGGCCCTGCGCGCGGGCCAATTTAAATAATTTTACATGCCTGCCTATTTGCATCCGTATCTTTGTTAGCGCGAGTCGCGCGACGGCCGCGCTAACGAATTCGGATTCGGCACGCGTGACAGCCGGCCGGCCGTCTGTGCCGCCAGCTGCATGCCACGCGTGTCCGGCGTCTGTCCGTCCTGCCGCCGCGTCAGCGCGTCCGACTGACGCATCCGCTCTAAAGAGCTACCTGCGGAAATTCCGCAACTGCGCCCCGCACGGTCCGAGCGCTTGGCCACACGTTACACTCCACTGTCGGCGACGGAGGACGAAACACAGTCGCTAAATATGACGTGTGTGATACGTGTTACAAACCGGACTCAATAGGAAGGACCAGGCGCCTTTGCTTTTTTGTTTTATCACTCGTTTACTACATCAGAGAAATACACATTTTAAGACGAAATTTAGCTACATGAAGTACTGTTCCCAGTAAAGGTTAACATAAGCAGTGACAAAACTTATATCTGTTAAGGGTTTGTGCTGGCAACAAATTTTGGGGAGGCAATGTAGGGTTTATATCAATTTAGCTCATACACGTAGCTAGTGATTGAATCACGACACATACACTTTAACAATTTCGGCAACAAATAAATAGCGTGAATTTGTACTCACAGTAACCAACTAATCAACACCCTTGCCACTGAATGAATAGCAGGCCATTTGGAGCGAATTAGCAACACCCAGCAACTAGGGGAGTCAATACCAACAGTCATTAAATGTCTTGCTCCCCCATTAAATAAACAAACTTACAGTAATTAAATGAATAACAAATCAAACACACTACGCTCCACTCAAACTCTTCAGTGGAAGCCAAGCCAAAATGAAGATTCCATAAAATGACTAGCACTGAAGTCACACTAAAGCTCATCTCTGTGTTCCCAGACACTCACGGGGCAAACTTATACAAGACAAGATTTTGAATGGAGCACATCAGTAAAACCGGCAGTGGAGCTAACTCGTGCCACTGAAAATTAAGGTACTAGACCGGGGCACAAGGTGGTATACAGTGAGGTTGCCTTAGTGCTACACTGCGCTCCAAAATATTAATTCAAATGGGCAATTCAAAATTATGTACACAAGAAAAGACGAATGCCGGAGGCGGCAGTAACATCAAACACCTTCTCCGAGTTTTAACCAGGAGTCACTTCCCGCTATACAAGTAAACATTTAACCAAGCACGAGGAAGGAACCCCAAAGAGAAAATTCAAATAAAACCGCCAAAAGATTATAAAGGGCAGGGAACCCCAACTATTTAAATTTAAAAGAATTAGCTCTCCCCAAAGGCTGTGTAAACGCTAAGGCCACACTTAAAAGGCCACCAAAATTGGGTACAAAAAGTCTTATACACTTGCTTCTTTTCTTTAAAGAAACACAAGGCTGCTCAACTTCTGCTGGACTTCCGGCATGGCTCGTGTAGGACACACCAGGCAGCAACCTAAGCTAGGCGGTCGCAAGGCACGGCGAGCAATATCAGGAGAGCAGACAGGCAGGCAGCCAACACATATCCTCCATCTTGAACCGGCAGACCGCGTACAATCAATCCCACATATACGTGGTTGCTTTCCACCTCGTACCTCGAGGCGTCTCAGCAGGAAGCCCGAGCAAACGTCAATTGCCACTCGCCCCGCGAATGCGGAAAACAACAAGGCAAGCAAAGATAAGAAACATCAAAGGATCGATAATGGACATCCAAGAGACTGGCGCGCCAGTAACGTACGCCACGGCTCAGTGTGTCGTTCCTCCTTCTTCAGAGGCTATACATCATACTTCGGTTGTGGAATTCAATAGATCCGATGTATCAAGCAAAAATGCAAATTAAAGAAACAAACAAATAGTCAAATGTGCGTAAAATGCAAAACACACGAAAAGCAACAACAAAAAATTTTAAGTTCGACTGGAGATCTTAATAATGCAAGGCATATATTCCTTTTCCGCATAGAATAGATCCGTACCGGTATCTCTATTTATGAATTGTCCGATACCATTTTTGGTCGTCTTTGCGAGGTTCGTGAAGTTTTTTGGGGGGAGCTTGGCCTATCATCGTACTTATCCGTTACTACTATTTATCTACACTTTTCGATAGTTGTGAAAACATTCGGTATGCTTTTTATGTAACAACATGTGCACTCCATAAAACTAGTCACCATCAAACCAGATATACAAGTTCTGAGATATTCACGAAAAAAATTACAGTGATCCAGGAAAATACTAGCTTTATTATACACTGAAGCGCCAAAGAAACTGTTCGAAGCATGCGTATCCAAATACAAACAGGCAGAATACGGCGCTGCGGTCGGCAACGCCTGTGTCAGACAAGTGTCTGGCGCAGTAGTTAGACCGGTTACTGCTGCTACAATGGCATGTTATCAAGATTTAAGTGAGTTTGAACGTCGTGTTATAGTCGGCGCACGAGCGATGGGTCAAAGCATCTCCGAGGTAGCGATGACGTGTGGATTTTCCAGTACGACAATTTCACGAACGTACCGTGAATAAGAGGAATCCGTTAAAACGTCAATCGCTGCGGCCGGAAAAAGTTCCCGCAGGATCGGGACCAACGATGACTGAAGAGAATCGTTCAACATGATATATGTGCAACCCTTCCGCAAATCGCTGCGGATTTCAATGCTGGGCCATCGTCAAGTGTCAGCGTGCGAACCGTTCAACGAAACAGCATCGATATGGGGTTTCGGACCGAAAGCCCACTAGTGTACCCTTGATGACTGCACCACGCCTCGCCTAGGCACGTCAACACCGACACTGAACAGCTAATGACTAGAAAGACGTTGTCTGGTCGGGCGGGTCTCGTTTCAACTTGTATCGAGTGGATGGACGCGTACGGTTATGGAGACATCCTCATGAATCCATGGACCCTGCATGTCACCAGGGGGCTATTCAGGCTGGTGGAGACTCTGTAATTGAGTGGGGCGTGTGCAGTTGGATTGATATGGCACCCTGGACACGTGTAGATACGAATCTGACAGGTGACGCGTACGTAAGCGTGCTGTCTGATCACCTGTATCCATTCTCGTCCATTGTGCATTTCGACGGACTTGGGCAATTCCAGCAGGACAGTGCGACCCCCCCCCCCCCCCCCCCCACACACACACACACGTCCAGAATTGCTACATAATGGCTCCAGGATCACTCTTATGAGTTTAAACACTTCCCCTGGCCACCAAACACCTTAGACATGATCATTATTGAGCATATCTGGGATGTCTTCCAGCGTCCTGCTCAGAAGAGATGTCCAGCCCCTCGTACTCTTACGGATTTATGGACAGCCCTGCAGGATTGATGGTGTCAGTTCCCTCCAGCACTCCTTCAGATACATATTAGTTGAGTCCATGCCACGTCATGTTCCGGCACATCGGCGTGCTTGCGCGGGCCCTACACGATATTAGGCAGGCGTACCAGTATCTTTGGCTCTTCAGTGCAATTCCAGTCTCTGATTACAACGTTTATTTGCAATCAAGATATTTATTTCCGTCGGTAATGACTATCTTCAGACCTAGAAAATACGAGAGACATTTCATAAATAACGCACACCATTTTCTTCTTTTTTTTTTACATGTTTCTTTTTTTCTAATAGCTCTTTACAGTCCTTCAGCACAGTCTCCCTGCTACTCTATGACTGAATTCCAACGTCACCGAAGCTTTATTATTCCATCCAGAACATCACTTTGAGAAGTTCCATGGTCTCTTTTGCACGTCGCCTCCTTTTTTGATCAATTTTATACTTTTATAACACCTATTTTAACATACTGATACATCATAATTGTGGCTGTTGTATAGATGACGCGTGGTAATGATGAAATTTTTATTCTATTGTACTGTTCTACCTGCGGTTTACAGCGAGATCCCGTCTGGAGGGCGTGTCACGTAAGCGAATTGTCCACATTTGATAATTTTATTAAGTAGTCAGCTGTAATTCTTTCTGCAATTAATTTGCTTCGATTCTGTAGAGAGACTATGTAATCTTTTAACACAAGTATTACTTTTAATAAACCATCCATTCCCATTAAATCTATTACATGACATACAAGCAAAACGATTCCGATTAATCTTCTACATTTTCTTTTAGGAAATGTGAAGTAAGCTTTTATATACTGAAGTATAAAGAATATACTTCTTTGAAACATGTAAACTGACGAGCAGTGCTGACACCTATTAGGCTTGGATGGAGGCACGTTTCTTGCCTTTGTACGGCAGTATAACTGAGTCTCTATTTATGTGCAGTATATACTCCTCAATGGAACTCTTTACATACCTTAATTTTATTTGTTTGTCGAAGATGAAATGGTTAATGATTTTGACAGCATCATCACATGTAATAGCGTGATATGCGTAATGAAACCCGGTTTTACTCGGGTATGTATATGTTGTAGAGTTGTTTTGTAGTTGTTTTCTGTTTTACTTTTGTATAGTTAGGAGTGTTTTGTAAATTAAGCTAACTGTATGTGCGTATATTTTCTAGGTTTTAAAATTAAAATTAAAAATTAACACTGTGAACAAGATTGGACTAAAATAAAGTAAACCCTGATACCATTTATGTTGAGATTAATTAGAAATTAATGAACTCATGCATTCTATAAAGTAAAAATAACTGAATGAAACAAATTAATCCATGAATACAAATTTGGAAGATAAGTTTGTAAAACAGAGAGAACTCTTATTTCGATGTAAGTACTCAATTTGGAATGTTCGGTGTGAACCCATGTTTTTAATCGAGACCGTGGAATAACGGCATACATATCACTCACTTACTTAATTGTCATACTTAGTTCTCTGTAAGTGAAGAATAAGACATGCGAGTATTTAACATAGACTACACAGTGATCGTCGGAAGTATTTTTGAGAATGAAGATTAATTATTGTGACTATTTGGTTTCTGAAGAAATTGTTGTTTTTGCAAGTGACTGAGTGGAAGTCAACACAACAAATCATCTAGATACATACGTACGAATGTGTCTTTTTACTTGATTTCTGCTCAGATCACTGTTTTTAAACTGAAAAAATGTCGATTCATTAAAATTTTATACCGTATATTTCGTCACTGTTGTCAGTATTCCCAGAGAGTAGGATATTTATAACGTAAAGAATTCTTTTAAAATTTATGTTAAAATGTATTTAAGCTACATCAACCATGCAGTTATCACTAGAAAACCTCTTTGTTCCTGTGAAGACTACCGCTTCTGGAGCGGCGACTGCGCAATCACTGAACACGACAGGATTTCTAGCAGAATCCCTCCAGACAAGGTTAACATCCTTGCGGCGGAACACCTACCGTTACCACAGAGAAGTCGATCCGTAATGGCACCACTGGATGCTCCACCATTCGTGTCATGTGGGCTCACAGCATGGTACAGGGAAGATCGATATAAGGAGGACCGCCGGAGAGAGGCGGCAGGTGCGGTTCGATCAGAAGGTTGGTTCATGCAGCTAGAAAGCTTCCAAGACCCTGGAGTGTTGTGAAGCCGTATGAGTGCTTACCAGCATCGCCACGACGAACTTGGATTGCGATCACGCACTAGAGAGAAAACCTTCCGGATCACGTTTAGTGCTAACCTGGGCCGACTGCTGAATTCACCTCCGTTAGTATGTACGACCTGCTCTAGTTCTATACAACTAAGCTGTGCTCACTATTGTGCCCAGCAAAAGTACACTACTGGCTATTAAAATTGCCACACCACGAAGATGACGTGCTATAGTTGTGAAATTTAACCCTCAGGAAGAAGATGCTGTGATATGCAAATGATTAGCTTTTCAGAGCATTCAAACAAGGTTGGCGTCGGTGGCAACACCTACAACTTGCTGATATGAGGGAAGATTCCAACCGATTTCTCATACACAAACAGCAGTTGACCGTCGTTGCCTGGTGAAACGTTGTCGTGATGCCTCGTGTAAGGAGGAGAAATTCGTACCATCACGTTTCCGACTTTGATAAAGTTCGGACTGTAGCCTATCGCGATTACGGGTTATCGTATCGCGACATTGCTGCTCGCGTTGGTCGAGATCCAATAACTGTTAGCAGAATATGGAATCGGTGGGTTGAGGAGGGTAATACGGAACGCCGTGCTGGATTCCAACGGCCTTGTATCACTAGCAGTCGCGATCACAGGCATCTTATCCGCATGGCTGTAACGGATCGTGCAGCTACGTCTCGATCCCTGTCAACAGATGGGGACATTTGCAAGACAACAACCAACTGCACGAACAGTTCGACGACGTTTGCAGCAGTATGGACTATCAGCTCGGAGACCATGGCTGCGGTTACCCTCGACGCTGCATCACAGCCAGGAGCGCCTGCGATGGTGCACTCAACGACGAACCTGGGTGGACGAATGGCAAAACGTCATTTTTTCGGATGAATCCAGGTTCTGTTTACAGCATCATAATGGTCGCGTCCGTGTTTGGTGACATCGCGGTGAACGCACATTGGAAGCGTGTATTCGTCATCGCCATACTGGCGTATCACTCGGCGTGATCGTATGGGCCGTCATTGGTTACACATCGCGGTCACTTCTTATTCGCAGTGACGGCACTTTGAACAGTGGACGTTACTTTACAGATCTGTTACGACCTGTGGATCTACCCTTCATTCGATTCCTGCGAAACCCTACATTTCAGCAGGATAATGCACGACCGCATGTTGCAGGTCCTGAACGGGCCTTTCTGGATACAGAAAATGTTCGACTGCTGCCCTGGCCAGCACATTCTCCAGATCTCTCTGCAAGTGAAAGCGTCTGGTCAATGGTGGCCAAGCAAGTGGCTCTTCACAATACGCCAGTCACTACTCTTGATGAACTGTGGTATCGTGCTGAAACTGCATGGGCAGCTGTACCTGTACACGCCATCCAAGCTCTGTTTGACTCAATGCCCAGGCGTATCAAGGCCGTTATTACTGTCAGAGGTGATTGTTCTGGGTACTGATTCCTCAGGATCTATGCACTCAAATTGCGTGAAAATGTAATGACATGTCAGTTCCAGTATAATATATTTTTCCAATGAAAATCTGTTTATCATCTGCATTTCTTCTTGGTGTATCAGTTTTAATGGCCAGTAGTGTATATACGGTCTTATTAAATTCGGTTATAGCGTTCTGTTCCTCAATCTGTAAAAAGGGAACGCTTATAAGGTCACTTCCTTCTCCGTCTGTCTGTATGTCTGACCGATTGTTCAGACCTCTTAAACTCGGGAACAGATGGACATATCAAGCTGAAATCTATGTCACATAATAATGTATAAGGACCCTAGGAGGCGTGAAGATTTTAACCTTTTAAGCCACTTCACTCTAGATCGTTATTAAAACATTATTTATTACGTCGTTTCGTCTACCGCCATCGTCAGGTATCAGAAAGCTTAGAACTTGCAGAACAATGTTCAGAATTAATGTCTGATGAGAACGGACTCGATTAAGCACAGATTTTAATAAGTACACTGAACTTTGTTATGCATGATGGTAGAAGACGAAACGCCGTAATAAATATAGAAAACATTTAATAGTGGTGTAGACGGTTTTATTGACAAGATATTCACCAATCTGTCAGTGATTCGTAAAATATTTCATAGCGATAAAAAAGAATAGAATATAGAGCCAAATTGTCGCTTTAATAATTATAATTTCAAACTCACGTTTTGCGCCAGAACAGATAATGTACAAAATTTTCTAAATCTCTGTTGTTTCCTTTGTCTAAGTTCTGCAGTTGCAATTCTAAATTTTTATATCGCCACATCACAAAAATTTTGCGATTACACGTAGCTACGTAGTCCTTTAGGAATCCTTTGAAATATACAGACACGTCATTTCCCAGTTTTGGCCATCACCATTTTTATAGTGCTACTTCAAATTTTTGCGTATGTGCCACTGTCAAGCAACTACAAAGATACAATACGACGCACTTCGAAGACATAGTAGGGGAATAGCTGTATGTACTACTGATTAGAAGTCTGTTAATATTCACGCGCTTCCAAGATTCAATGCATTATTAATACACGGAAATAGGTTTGAAGTAACAGCATCGTAAGCATGTATCGACTTCGGTGGTTAACGAATGTTGGGAGTGATATCTATGACACGATATAAGCCTAAGTCGAAAGCACACCAAGAGTAACTGGTCAGCAACTTACTATCGAACATGATACTCCATTTTATACAGTGAAACACTGAGTGAACCACGTACATCGCAACTGTTATTTACTTGGCATAGACAGGCCGAGAGAGATATACCATCTCTTACCACTGATACTACATGGCCAGACAACGTAGAATCCTAAATACCGACTTCAGATTAAAAGCCATCGCAATCGTAAAAAGTAAAAAATACATATGCTCGTCAAAAGTGAAATTTGAAACGAAACATTTATTGTTCTAAAAGGTAAGTTCAACTAACATTTCACCTGCCTCACTTCATAGAACAAGGCGTGAAACACACAATGCTTAGAGTTGTTGCAGAGAGTTGTAAAAATGTCAGAGTACGTCAAGCACATATGACAAAAACATTTAAAGTCCGAACGTGTCTGCATCGCGTTACATTCTAAATGCAACTAGTGACACACGCTGTCAGAATCAAAATCCGACCTCATTCCAAAGAAAATATTTTAAATTCCAGTACTGCTTATTTCACCGCCCAGAAAGAATAAAAGTGAACAGAATGGGAATATGTCATATGTTCACTGAAATCTTTCCACCAAACGTTATGGACACAGACTCCGAACAAAACGCACTTCCTCGAATATATCGGGAGGCTACCTTCAAATATTTTCACTGAAGTTTTATTCTCCTTTCTCCAAATGGGGCCTTCCAGATTCCGCAGTTTGATGAAGTATTGGTGCGCTTTTGTTTCTACCAAAACTATGGGTAACTAAATCAAAGAATCTGTCACTACCAGCAATACAGAGCTGGTCTGAAAAATTCATAGGCCAAAAGATGCTACTGTACAGGCCCAGAAAATTGAAACTTGGGTTATTTAGGCTTCTTTAAGTTATAAAGTAAGTAATATTTAGACAAATCCATGACAGATATAATTTAATGTACAATACCTTTGTGGAAATACAAGCAAACCTAAGCAGCAGCTTCACTTGATCTCTCAGGTAAATTGAATTCTATAATGTGGTTTAACCACACTCCTGCAGTTAATTACTTTCTCAGTATACGTCAGCCTATCAATATTATATGTAGATGAACCGCTAGAATACGTATTCCTATATTTCTAAACGACATTCAACACTACTCAAAATGTTGAGAGGTATTAACAATAAGAACATACTCTCATCTCAGATATATGACTGCCTCTAAGATCTTTTAACTAAAAGAGTCTAATACAATCATTTTATACTTGAGCTCTTCTCGTGATAAATCTGAGACTGTAGAAAAACAATACCGAATTTGCAGATCCATCTTGATACAAATTACATATTCCATTGGGCGTGCTGAATGGTTGGCCATTTAAATTGAGGGTACATTCAACATAAAATTCAGGTCCAGAGACAATGAACACGTCGCTGGAAACAGGTAAAGCCCAGAGTTGGGAATCTGGACGGCTGATGCTCGCATTGCATTTGTGCAGAATGTGTTCCAGGACATGGCGGAGTGTCAGACACTCTTAAAGAAGACCAATTTTACAGCTTTTTGAGATTCGACAATAACTCACGTCAAATAATAATGCAAATCTGAATACATTTGCGATCTCAGGGAAATGAGGCGCATGCAGTGACACAACAATATCTCCGTATTTTTACAACTACATAAGTTATTATCTAACAGTGAATAAGCATTTTCACAATGACCCTCTGAATTAACAACATTTAGTCATATCATCCAATTACAACAAACGTTACTTCAGACGATGACATTGTACTATAGCTATCATCTCTAACCGCTACGTATCTGTATCTATTTTATTTGTTGGCTTACAACGCCTTATACCTACCTCTCTCTTATTATGGAAAAGATTGTCAGAACATCGTATTCTCTACAATTACACAGCAAATCAATGCAGCATGAGTATCTCATATTTTGTCATACCTGTGTATTTATTTAATGAATAGTTTACTATTTTGTCAGTAACATTATTTAAATGTTGATATCAAGTGGTTTAAAAAAAAACTGTGCTAATTTAAAAGTGGTCAGTCGCATGTTGTAGCGGACACCACGTTAGTAAAAGAATGCTAAGAGACGCTTCTGACGATGTAGCTCTAAATAATTGTTTAAACTATATTTAACAATAATTCGTTGTCACTTAACGTGGGCACACTTCAACAAGAATGTTGCTTTATTTATTTATGAACCAACTATTACATATATTTACTGTAAATGTTCTGAATGTAATCGAAGGTTTGTAACATTTCTTTTATTTAAATATTGTTATAATATATTGTTTAGTGCGGGAAAGTGGTCCAGTGAGTCCAATCCTATCTCTATAGCTTGAGAACGATGTATTTTTGGTTGCGATGGCCTGCAGCCAGTGAGAGTTGGACAGTGGCGGAACACTGGTGGAGTCAGGTGGAGGCTGGGATTTCTCGAGTGGAAATCTGAAACGATCGATTCTGGACACTTCATGTCGAGCACTTGAAGGCAGACCTGCCTGAGGTAACGTTTGTGATTCAGTCATATAGGTGATTGACTCTGGGCGGTGAACGGCGACTACCATGCCTCAGCTTCTGAAGGAACTTTGTATGTCGAAAGGTCTTAAGGTGCTCCAGAATTCGTCTCTAACTTCTGCCGCTTGATTTACAGAACCGAGAATATACAGAGTATGAGTTACTACACTTGGTATCCAAAATGTTCATTTATAAATCATCATGTTGAACCTTTAACAATTTTGAGATGGTTTATTTTTTATATATTGTGATAAGGAAATGGACTTAGTTTCCGCAAGCCTTTGATGACTATTTAGTTCTCATAACGCTATCAACGTAACTTTACTGCATTTTCTAAGGGTATTTTTGTGTGTATCATAACGGAATATCGTATTACCACTTCCCGTTTATTTAAGATGTCCTGTCTTGAACAAACATCATTCGGCATAATTATCTGTTGTCTACGTCAGTTGCAGGCATTAGAATAGAACCCTTGTTGTTAAGTTATTCATTTAACTTTTATTTTATATTTCTGTTTAATTTATTAATACTCAGTTCCAGAAAATGCGTAGTCTATTTTAATGCAAGATCACAGTTGCGGGTTATTATTTGCAGCGAGTTAGCTGCAGAGCATGAAAGCAGACGTGCATGGCTCCAGCCTATGACGACATCGAGCAATTCTTTCTAAGCAGAGCCTTGCATAGCCCCAGTACCTATGTAAGATATATGTATGGTGCGGAAATTGTCAATTGACCCTGAATAACGAAAAGTGTGCGGACATCCGCATAAGTGGTAAAAGAAATCCATTAAACTTCGGTTGTACGGTAAATCAGGCAAATCTAAAGGCCGTAATTTCAACTAAATACCTAGGAACAACTTAAACTGGAAAGAAAACATAGAAAATGTTATGGTGAAGGTTAACCAAAGACTGTGTTCAATCGATCTACTAAGAAGATGCGTACATTACGCCTGTCCGTCCTCTTTTAGAATACTGCTACGTGGTGTGGGATCCTTACCAGATAGGACTGACTGAGTACATCGAAAAAGTACAAAGAAGGGCAGCACATTTTGTATTATCGCGACAAAGGGGAGAGAGTGTCACTAAAATGATACAGGGTTTGGGATAGACATAATTAAACCAAAGGCTTATTCGTTGGGGATGAATTTTCTAACGAAATTCCAATCACGAAAATATTTTGCGAAAGTATTTTGTTGACGCCTACCTACATACGGAGAAACGATCACCATGATAAAGTAAGGGAAATCAGAGCTCGTACGGAAAGATATAGGTGATCGTAAACGAGATTGGCATAATAGAGAATTGTGAAGGTGGTTCGATGAACCCTTGGCCAGGCACTTAAACGTAATTTGCAGAGTATCCATGTAGATGCAGATGTAGATGTAGATGTGCGAATAACTACAGTTAAAGACGCAGCTTGTTTGCTGGTATGACTTACTGCTGGGAAGCAGAGATAAATGGAAATCGATGGGCGGAAGTCAAAGCTGCTTTCTTCTGAACATAACTGGGTGATTTTAGCAAAAAGTATCCCTGTTTGATACTACAAAAAAAGCTTCATTTTTATGTCCGTCTATTTTCATTTAACAAGCTGACTTTGTCATCATCTCTTTTTCCTCGAAAAGACTTGAAAACCTGCCTCAAGTACCAAACTGGTAGGGTATGTGAACAACGAAGTACAATAGTAGCCCAGATGGCCTGCTGGTCAACAACGTTTTTCATAGACGTGAAATTTTGTATTTCAGTGTTTATTCTTTAACCAATAATCTTTCAGTTACATACGTAGTGACTTAATGATATGGTAGTTTTTCTTCATATACTTCTCCATTATTACTATTATTAGTCTGTCTATATATTGGAATTTCTGAGTTACAAGTGCTAACTGACCCTCCGAAATATACAAGGATAACTCAAAAAATGAAGAAAATATTGTTTACAAATGGGCCTTTTTATTGAGAAAACAATGTAGCAAAGAACATAATTTCTTTAACTGATTTCCACAAACTTCTATGCATTAGATCCATTTCTCGACACGTTTTTTAATTCCATGCTGCAACAAACTTCATGGCACCGCCTCCACAATATCGGCAAACGGCGAAATCCTTGACTAACGTAGGTGTTGCTTCATCTCATCAAAATGGTGAAAACAGTTTGGAACTAGGTCACGACTGCTTAAAACCAATTGTTTGAATGCACTATAGTGTTTACGTACCTGTTTGAGAGCGGAGGTTATTGTGAAGCAAAACCTTTTGAAAGTTTCCCTTTGCTCATTATTTAGATTTTGGCTTTCCAATCTCACAGTAGTTGTCACTAATCACTATCATTAATCATTGTTAGAAGTGCATCGAATCAGCAGTTGATCTTCCATATACCGAATGGCTGTCGTTATCAACTTTCCTGTAGAAGCTTGGTTTAGAACTGTTTCGTATAGGCCAAAATTGTGTTCCAGGTCTCAGCGGCTGCTATGCGAAGGAGAAAGTCTTTCGCTCCCCAACAAAACACCATATATGTGAATTTTTCATTAAAAACGTTCTTGTTGTTGTTTGTTTGCTGGTCGACATGGTACTCAACAGGTACAAACTTAACCATACACTGAGACTCATTAACTGTAGCTAATGTTTACCCCTGGAGCAGTACCTATCCAGGCACGAACATCGTTACGAATCATTCGACTGGCTTTCTCAATGGTCTGTTATCGAAGCAGGTTGCCTAAGCAGGACAGGTAGACTTTTTATACCGATTTATCCACTCGAAATTTTTTTTTACTGATGAAACTATCAACATATTGCAACTGCAGTCTGTAAATAATCTCCCCAGCCTTAACCCCGCCAGAATACTGGAAACGAATCACTTGACCCATTTCTTCCATAGTGCATAAAGGCAATGGAGCACTCTTAATAAAATGTACTGAAACCACTACGAATAGAGGCAGCAACTTAACCAATGCGGCTAATTCTCATGAACAACAATGACATTAAGCCATGACATCATTGAATCAGTGCTGTTACCTTACCGAGGAAGAAAAAATTACGTCTACTTACTATCTTACCCTCTTATTTTTCGCTTTTTAGTGGTTGCAATATACACGTTTCACTGAAATGAAAAGTCGTCACTTCTACCGCGTCTGTTCACCATGTGACCACCAAATTTATTTCAAGAACATTATTGTATGGTTAGTTCATACAATATCTTAGTCAGAAGTAACAATGTGAAAAGAATATTTTATGCCGTTTCGATTTCCAAAGAGGTTGTGGTGTGGGGAGTGGGATATACAGGATTATTCGTAAGTACCTGCAGGGATTCAGAAGATGACTGTGTAAAACCTACAAGACATACTGAAGACAGACAGAAATCAGTGGACAGAGCATGTCTCCAAGTTTGCACCTCACACCACAGGTGCTCAATATGTGCTTCGTCTGTGACGTGGCAAGCGTCTATTCGCAGTTGCAAGTCGTTGGTTTGATGTGTCGTGGAGGACGCGAAGACAGTCCACTTTGCGAAAACGGTAACTGGGCTGCCTACCTGCAGGTGTGAAGTAATCCGATGTGCCGATACGGTGACGAGTGTTAACAATGAAACCTGAGGACAGCGCAACGTACAGGCTGAATCTGTAGCTATAAGAATTCTGCTTACTATTAGTAGGCTTCCCTTTGCCAATGTGATACTGATAGCAATAACATGCAACAAATTCCCATTCGCTCTCTCATAACCTACCGTGGGACACATATGTCTCGTTGGTAGTCAAAGAGTTAACATTGAGAATCATGGGAAGTGAATCATATCGTAAATTTTAGTACCCCGTATATCAGTAGTTTTGCTATGGTGAGTGATTGTAAGACAGCAAGTAAGCTACTGTACACGCAAAAACATCAGCTGCACTCGCGTGTCTGCCTGCTCAGGTAAGCATTGCTCGTGATATGCGTCCTGCTATCCCCTCTCCCAAAGTAACAATGCCGAGCAGTGCGTACAAAGGGTCATGGGCACCACTGTGCAGCTATGCACTGTGCTCAACACACAGAAAACTAAGGACAACCAACACAAGCACAGACAAATACTACACATCTGGTATACATCAACTGACATGTCAGGACAGCAAATCAGTTTATAAAGGACAGACAAGCAGAAATTTTAACACCAGATGCACAGAACACAGAAGGGCAGCAAAAACTAACAGCTGTTATTACACATTTGCTGAACAACTTATGGACAAGAAACATAGACCAACAGACATCAAAACTGACTTGAAAGTTCTCAAATGCAGCAACAGCCCTCCACAAAAAGTAATAATCGAAGAAACCTATCAAATACAAAGTCATTGTTGAAGGAAAGCAAGTATTAAATGAATACACAGCTTTCTGCAATGGATCTCTGTTCACTGCCCTCAAAGGAATATTAGGTAACACAAACCTATAGAAACCCCTCCCCACCACACACACACACACACACACACACACACACACACACACACACACAATCTTCCCCATAGAATTAATTAATTTCAGGCATAGCTATAACAGTTTACAAATCGTAATTTTGTTTAAATAACTTGTCTACATTGAGTTGTATACGGTTGCAGATGACAAACTGTGAAAGAAAACCGGCACTATAAAAAGATAATACATCAGGAAAAAGGTATGAATACATAATTTTGTGTGTTCTTCAAAAACTCTAATTACGATTAAAAACTAATATTTACTTGTATACAAACAATAAAAAACATTCTTTTGTTTACCAGCCATAAAATAAAAGCCCACTGATGATGCTAAAACTGCAGTGAAACATCTTTGGGATAAAATACAAAATTGTGTATAGCTGAAGGCGGAACCTACGCAAAAACTATGTTTACATTATACAGTGTGAACATTAAGGAACAAATAGTGTGGAAGTATGGCTTAAACAGATTAAAGTTTGCATAAGCATTGTATTCATTACTTTGAATCGTATCACATATCAACAAACAAATTTATTTTACCAAATGCGATGAAATTTAAAAGTCTTAGAGGAAACCACTTTTTTATAGAGTAGATTATTTCCCTAGTTTGCGTAATATTTTTCAAATCAATAATTATCCAGTATTACTCATTCTCGTAAGTATCCTGCGTTCTTCCTTTGGCTTCAAGCTATCTCCATACCGGATGTCATCGAAATGAGTTGTACATGATAGTCGCAAAAACGTGACACACTGAGTTGCTTTCACGTTTACAATATTAGTGTGAATAAAAATTTCAGTTATGGCCTCCTTCTCTCTGCCTCTCTCTCTTTCATCAGCCTATTCTGACAAAATAAAACCAATACTGTGCCCCAAGCTATCTCTGAAAACCGCATGAAAATAAGTCTAGTAGTGTTTAGTAAGACTTTAAATCACGATATAGCTTTTCTATGATCTGATTTTGATTAACTGAAGCCTCTACGGTGCATGAACTATGCTCGCGCTACCTTCCCATGAAAATTCATGCAGTAGTTTTGGAGAAGTGTGTGCAAACAGAGAAACGGGCAGACACGACAATTTTACAGTTTTATTATTAGAACAGACTACGGGACGAGAGAGTAACATTTCATGAGAAATATTCTTGATTATGCAGAAGTAGGAGTTGGCTGAACACACTGCTACAGATTGCAATAATCAGTAGGAAACCAATTTATTTACATCGCAGTATATGAAAACATTGAGGCCAAGTATTTGAATTTCATAGCACTGCAACCTAATGATTGCTTTTTTCTTCAGGAGAAGAGCCGACACGCCCCCATCCTCTCTGTCTGTCTGTCTCTCTCTCTCTTTCTCTCCCTCCCAGCTGCTGTTAGTCTTCAACGATGGCTCCATCTCCAATTTAAACCCTTTTCTGTAATTAAAGTTGGTTGTTCGCGGACCGCACAACTTCCTTTCTCTCTCTCTTTCTCTCTTCCAGTCAGCACCGGGTGGGATTCGAGTTTAAAATGTAAATGATCTTCATTGCTACTCTCGTAGCAGTTCTTCAGTTATTCGGACCAACTCTCGGCAAAACACGTGCGGCATTAACATTTGTTCTTCTGCTATCCGATCCCGTGGGAATATTCCAGCAACGGCCGTATACTTGCTCCGGATTCCGGTACGCTGAACAAAAATGTTTAACATGGGCAGCTATAGTTTGTGTTAGGCGTTACGACGCGCAAGTTCGCCCGTATGCTCAGCTGCGCTAATCGCGAAACTTCGTTTTATAACTAAAGCTCGGATATGCTCTTTTATTTCCGGCGTCGTTTTCCTTTTCATATAAAATGAGTGGGATGCATATGCACTGTGGTTTCGCAGAAATTTTCTGCGTGAAATAATGGCTAGGTTTCATTGTGTTTTTACCCAGCATAATCTCTCAAGTGTAAGACAAACAGAATGTTAGTCTTAAATCCGCTTCTGAATAATGTTGAAATGACGTTGTTTGTGTGTGTGTGAGTGCGAGTGTGAGTGTGTGAGGATGGATGGGTGAGTGGTAGCAATTAGAGGTAAAGGCACGAGAATGATTAAGAATTAGCTTCAGTTCGGCTACACGAATAACAATTAGATGTGGATAAGCACGAAGGTATAAGTAATAAAACAAATTTAACTCACTCCTTCACGGATGGTGTACCTAACGTAAAATGCATTTCCAACTAAACTTTCATCTTTAGGAGGAAATGTATTTTACTGGAATTTTTCACACATTCGTTCAGTGATGTATCCACTGAACCTAATCTTATTCTACATATTTGTAATGTCTTCTTTACACTGTGTAAGATTTGTATTGTTCAATGTAAAGGATTGAATTTCCTACAGAGATTTAAACCAAGAATTTTTTAACTTCTGTTGAAACAGACACACCCTGCTGCAACATAAATGATTGTATCGTGTTACTGAAAGGGTGCAAGATGTTCGAAATAATGAGCAGTACGGGTAATAAACAGTACGAAAAAGCATCGAGGAGGAACTACGCACATCAAAAAACGTTTTGCTTCACCCCGGTTACCAGAACTCCTGAAGATAGGGGTTGGTTGTGGATATTGTATCACAGACACAGTCTCTTTGACTGTTCGGAGATGTCACTAAACCCGCCCAAAGATGTGAATAACCATGCATGAGCAACGCCTATTAGACGGAGGGGGTCCGACAGCCGATCAGTTCCAGTCATTCCACGAGGAAGGAGGTACATGGCTCTTGTTGTCTGTAGTTCAACCATGCCTAGACGGTCAATACCTCGGTTCGATCTCGTCCGCAGTGTTACTTTGTGCCAGGAAGGGCTCTCAATAAGGGAAGTGTCCAGGCGTCTCGGGGTGAACCAAAGCGATGTTGTTCGGACATGGAGCAGATACAGAGAGACAGGAACTGTCGATTACATGCCTCGCTCAGGCCGCGCAAGGGCTACTACTGCAGTGAATGACCACTACCTACGGATTACGGCTCGGAGGATCCCTGG
Organism: Schistocerca piceifrons; assembly: GCF_021461385.2. Classification (NCBI taxonomy): domain Eukaryota; kingdom Metazoa; phylum Arthropoda; class Insecta; order Orthoptera; family Acrididae; genus Schistocerca; species Schistocerca piceifrons. The sequence goes on from NC_060142.1 coordinate 647,295,921, forward strand.
CAGCAACGCCACCACGTTGAATAATGCTTTTCGTGCAGCCAGAGGACGTCGTGTTACAACTCAAACTATGCGTAATAGGCTGCATGATGGGCAACTTCACCCCCGACGTCCATGGCGGGGTCTATCTTTACAACCATGAAACCATGCAGCGCGGTACAGATGGCCCCAACAACGTGCCGAATGGACCGCTCAGGATTGGCATCACGTTCTCTTCACCGATGAGTGTCGCATATGCCTTCAAGCGGACAATCGTCAGAGAAGTGTCTGCAGGCAACCCGGTCAGGCTGAAAGCCTTAGTCACACTGTGTAGCGAGTGCAGCAAGGTGGAGGTTCCCTGCTGTTTTGGGGTGGCATTATGTGGGGCCGACGTACGCCGCTGGTGGTCATGGAAGGCAGCGTAAAGTCTGTACGATACGTGAAGGCCGTCCTCCGACTGATAGTGCAACCATATCGGTAGCTTATTGGCGAGGCGTTCGTCTTCATGGACGACAACTCGCGCCCCCATCGTGCACATCTTGTGAATTATTGCCTTCAGGATAACGACATCGCTCGACTAGAGTGGCCAGCATGTTCTCCAGAAATGAACGCTATCGAACATTGCCTGGGATGGATGGAAAAGGGCTGTTTATGAACGACGCGACACACCAACCACTCTAAGGGATCTACGACGAATCGCCGCTGAGGAGTGGGACAATCTGAACCAACAGTGCCTTGATGAATTCGTGGATTGTATGCCATGACGAATACAGGCGTTAATCAGTACAAGAGGACGTGCTACTGGGTATTAGCAATCTGGACCACCACCTCTGAAGGTTTCGATGTATGGTTGTACAACATGCAATGTGTAGTTTTCATGAGCAATAAAAAGGGCGGAAATGATGTTTATGTTGATCCGTATTCCAGTTTTCTGTACAGGTTTCGGAACTCTCGGAATCGAGACGATGCAAAACTTTTTTGGATGTGTGTATGAGACTGAAAGGCCTAGAACGAAGTGCTTGGATTAAGAAGGTGTAAACCAAGCAAGCAGTCTTTCGACGTTACTGTTCATCTATACACCGAACAAGAAATGATGAAAATAAAAGGAAAGGTTCAAGAATGGGATAAATATTCAGGGTGAAAGGATATAAATGACAACATTCGCTGATGACAGTACTATACTCAGTGAATGTGAAGAAGATTTACAAGAGCTGTTGAATGAAATGAACAGTTTCATTACTAAACAACGTGAATGGAGAGTAGGTCGAAGGAAGACAAAAGTAATGAGATGCAGCGGAAATGAGAACAGCATCAAAATTGTGGATCACGAATTAGACAAAATTAAGGAATCCTGCTGCGCTGGAAATAAAATACCGCAGACCGGACGAAGGAAGGAAGACGTGAAAAGCACATTAGCAGAAGCAAAGAGGGCATTTCTGGTCAAAAGAAGTCTACTAGTATCAAACACAGGTCTTAATTTGAGCAATAAATTACTGAGAATGTACGCTGTGTGATAGTGAATCGTAAAGTGTGGAGATAATGGAAGAGAAGAGGATAGAATCGTTTGAGATGTCGTACAATAGCAGAATCTTGAAAATTAAGTACAGTGACAATTGATAAAGAAGTTCTCGGCATAATCACCGTTAAATGACATATGGGAAACGCCGAACAGATTAAGGGGCAGGATGAACGGAAAAGGTGTCAGGTGTGAGGACGGTGCTAAAGGGAGCTGTAGAGGGTAACAACTTTCCATTCCGATAAGACCTAAGACGTGAAGAGGTTGTAACAAGAGAGGAATTCGTGACAGGCTGGTTAAAAACACTCAGAAAACTTCTTATTGTGAGACTACAATGCATAGCGTCAATCAAAGACGATTCGTTTTCCTACGTTTCATTACACTTCCGCTGTATACAGTGACGTCTCGTCAGATACTGACATCACATGCCCCCGGACAGAGGTTTGAACATGCAGAATACTGAAGTATTGTTCTATGTATGTTAGCCCAGTACTTAACCATATCTGTAACTTTTCCTTCAGGAGTGGTCGGTTTCCTGACCGATTAAAGTACTCGGTAGTGAAGCCACTTTATGAAAAGGGGGACAGGGATAATGTTGACAATTATAGATCTATTTCTATGCCATCGGTGTTTGCTAAAGTTATCGAGAAGGTTGTATATACAAGGTTACTGGAGCATTTAAATTCACATAATTTGCTGTCAAATGTACAGTTTGGTTTTAGAAATGGTTTAACAACTGAAAATGCTATATTCTCTTTTCTCTGTGAGGTTTTGGACGGATTAAATAAAAGGTTGCGAATGCTAGGTGTTTTCTTTGATTTAACGACGGCTTTTGACTGTGGTGACCACAAAATATTACTGCAGAAATTTGACCATAATGGAGTAAGGGGAGTAGCTTAGAATTGGTTCGCCTCTTACTTTAAGAACAGAAAGCAGAAGGTAATTCTCCGCAATGTTGAGAGTGGTAGTGATGTTCAGTCCCAATGGGACACTGTTAAGTGGAGCATTCCCCAAGGGTCGGTGCTGGGACCACTGCTGTTTCTTATTTATATAAATGATATGCCTTCTAGTATTACAGGTGTTTCAAAAATATTTCTGTTTTCAGATGACATGAGCTTGGTAGTGAAGGATCTCGTGTGTAATATTGAAACATTATCAAATAATGTAGTTCATGAAATTAGTACGTGGCTTGTGGAAAATAATTTGATGCTAAATCACAGTAAGACTCAGTTTTTACAGTTTGTAACTCATAATTCAACGAGAACCTATATTTTGATTTGACAGAATGGGCATATTATAAGCGACACGAAACAGTTCAAGTTCCTAGGCGTTCGGATAGATAGTAAGCTGTTGTGGAAAGCCCATGTTCAGGATCTCGTTGGGAAACTAAATGCTGCTTTGTTTACCATTAGAACAGTATCTGAAATAAGTGACAGTTCAACATGAAAAGTAGTCTATTTCGCATATTTTCATACGCTTATGTTGTATGGTATTATTTTTTGGGGTAATTCTTCTGACTCAAAAAGGGTATGTTTGGCTAAAAACGGGCTGTTCGAGCTATATGTGGTGTAAGTTCGAGAACCTCTTGTCGACCCCTATTCAATAGTCTGGGAATTCTGACATTGTCCTCACAGTACATATTTTCTTTAATGTCGTTTGTTGTTGGCAATATTAGCTTATTCCCAAGAGTTAGCAGCTTTCACCCAGTTAATACTAGGCAGAAATCAAATCTGCATGTGAAATGCACTTCCTTGACTCTTGTGCAGAAAGGAGTGCACTATTCTGCAACATCCATTTTCAATAAGCTACCACAAGAACTCAAACATCTTAGCAGTAGCCCAAACACTTTTAAGTCTAAACTGAAGAGTTTCCTCATGGCTCAGTTCTTCTATTCTGTCGAGGAGCTCCTGGGAGAGCTGAAAAATTAAGCAAATTCCAGTGTTACATTGTTGATTTTCTTTATTTAAACTTACGAATTGTCGCCTGAATACGTTTCTTATATTTCATTTCATCTGCTTCCACTATCGTGTTATAACTTCATGTATTGACTCGTTCCATGGCCATGGAGACTTCTCCTTAATTTGGTCCCAAGGAATAATAAATAAATAAATAAAAATCTACAGAATTCCCTTCGCAGTGGACGACAATAACATTAAAAAAATTATCTGTGCTTACAAAGATGGATAAATATAGAGTTCTAGGTTTTCATTGGCGATCTAAATACCTGAAAATATTTTAGGCCATATAACAGGCCATTCGTTTATGATAAACTGCGGAATTTAACCTCACATGAATGAATTTTTCTGTTGCCTGATTAAATATCTCAGGGTTTTTATCGTGAAATTTCTACAGCACGTTAAAAATTTATCAAGTGAAGGCATTGAGTCTGAAAATTGGTCCTTGATCAAGTTTTGGCACTTCATGTTAAAGATCCTCCTTGCTCACACAAACTTTTACACATATCAACATTAAATTATACATGTAGGTACATAACAAGTGCACTTACTATGAATTTTGTATGTGCCGACATGTGTAATATGACGTTGATACCTGCATCAAAATATTTCATGGTCTGAAGATGGTAGTAGCCGAAATCTGTAATTGTGAAATGTTAAAAATTGCTATACATATTCATTGCTTTGACAGTAATAATCTGCAAAACACAGGGATTCTTATTTCAACAAAATAAAATACTTTACAACAACTAATTGGCGTCTCTCTCAAATAGTTATTATCCTTCGCAGCAATAAAAGTAATAATTGCAACTTACGTACGGCTCCACTGTGCTACATTTCGCCTGCTCCAAATCACTGCAGTATGCTTACGCTTACCTGAAACAGAAATATTTAAATTTTCTAAAACTGAATAAATTTCGACACAAGAAATAAATAAATAGATCTTAGTCAATACTCCAAGTAATGGGAAAATTCTGACACATTCATACACCTGTTACATTTGTTATTGGTAATTTCGAACAACACGCGTGTGATACACAGACGCTTCGGGAACTCAAATGGGAATCCCTAGAAGGAAGGTGGCGTTGTTTTCAAGGAACATTAGTGAGAAAATTTAGAGAACCGACATCTGAAGCTGACTGTAGAACGATTTCACTGACTCTAACATATGTTTCGCGTAAGAACCATGAATATATCATACGAGAAATTAGGGCCAGTATGGGGGCACATAAATAATCGTTTTTCCCTCGCTGTATTTGCGAATGGAACAAGAAAGGAAACGTTTAGTAGTTGTAAGAGATACTCTCTGCCACGCACCGTGCGATGGATTGCGGAGTACCTGTATAGATGTATGTGTACTATTATTGTGTATGTTTGACTTGATAAGTGGAATGCGATTAGCTGGTTGTTTTAATGAGTCTGCAAGTATATCACTTCTGAATTACTATCACATTAACGCTGAAAAAGAGAAAAATGTGGCTGCACTCCGTGGAGTCTGCAACTTACCACATAATACAACTTGTCTGATGAGGACCCTGTCCATTCTCTACAATCTATAACGGTTGAGGAAAGAAGCCTTAATAGGAATACAACACTAATTTATTCGCTTGTCGATTTATTTAGTAATTTATTTTACCTGCCGAGGTTAGGGCCTTCAGATTAAATTTAATATATTTCTATTATATAAGCATTATTTAATAATAATAGTATGGTTCAAAAAAAAAAAATGGTTCAAATGGCTCTGAGCACAATGCGACTTAACTTCTGAGATCATCAGTCGCCTAGAACTTAGAACTAATTAAACCTAACTAACCTAAGGACATCACACACATCCATGCCCGAGGCAGGATTCGAAGTAGTACGGTAACAATAGATATAGTATGAAATTACTTTAATATGTATAACACAGAAGAAGTAAATAATAACAATAATAATAATTGAGTAATGAAAATATGCTATTTCAGAAATGGCAGTAGTTTTCTCATAACGTTTTTGTAGAATGTGAGTAATGTCATCAAACAGAGATGTATGGCAGCGTACACTAGTACTTTGCTAACCTGTCAGTATTGGAAATACAGGTTGAAAAATCTATTTCACATCTGGTATTACAAATTTCTGAACAAACATTTTTTTTTTAAATTTTTGTCCTGCCAGTTATACGTTCCAAATATATTTGATGGAATATCTGAGACTGAAGTATTTCAATAACTGTGATTTTGTTAGTTGAATCAGAAATACAGAAAAGCCACACACAGGCAGTGAAAAATGAGGAAGGAGGGAGGAAATTGTTAGTATCTTTTTCAAGGCATTCGCTACAACAGAAAGTAGGGAAGCAATGGAAATCTTACATTATGACTAATTTTAGAGAGAGATGTTGTCAATGCGTTATCAGCCATCTACATATCCATGTGTAAATGTTTTAGCATTCCTCTTGTATTACTTGTGTTATGGGAATTAGAACGCCGCTCCTGCCGATTGCTGGACCATTATGCCAGCCTGGAACTGAAGCAAGCACTCCCAGCAGCTGGCTTAATCGATGTAAGGAAACTAATGAACTCCCAAATGTGGACATCTGGGAAACGGTTTGAATTTTACACCTGCCGAATTCGATACCACTGCCTCAACCTCAGTCCAACATCGCTCGCCATAACCATCACGTCCTTTGTCTGTTATGTCTGGGTATAGTAGTCTTGCTGTAGTTCTTGGCCCCTCGCCGGTACTACTTTCTTTCACAACCTGCTTTAATAATACCAAAATAGACGTATCATGATAAATGTCAGCAGTGCGCTGTTTACATGTTAATAGTTTTCAAGTAAACCAGAGTAACAGCCGATGCAAACTGACAGAACAATTATTACTTGAAAGGCTATATTCGGAGCTACTAATACAATCTGTCCCGATCTGTTCTTATGCTACTGCGATATCGGAATGGACATGCAGTTAACCTGCCTGTAAGCATCAAAATCCAGCACTGAACAGCTAACTGATGACGACAGTTCTACATACGGTGTTACATGTTACGCAGTGGAAAGATGTAGTGTCACACATAGAAGTAGTGAAGTTGATGAAAATCATCCACATTATTCCAAGTACCTTTACTGAAGATGCAGTTTGTGAGATAATTACGTCCTTTAATTATACTGAGCTACGAAATTAAGTAAGTGCCTATATATGTAACGTTATAAAAATTTTCACAAGAGCAGATTCCGCAAAAATCAGTCGAATGAAACTATACGGTTCCAAAGACCTCTTCAAGTCTCAAACATATAAAAGGTATATACGCATGCTGAAGTGACGAATGAAAATTTTTACCAAGGCTGGGATGCGCTAACAACATCACCCTGACACAGTGGAGTCGTGGAAAGCCACTGTGGCAGGGTGGTGTAGTGGTTGGTGCATCTGCCTAATTAGCAGGAGACCCTGGTTCGAATCCTGTCTGTAGTACAAATTTTCGTTCGTCTCTTCAGTCAGCATATATACATCACCAATAAACAGTACAACTACAGTAAGAATCGCATTCAAAATGACATGAAATACTTCCGTTTTTCATAAAGTGAATCCAAGATACTAGTAACTCAGTAACTGCATAGATAGTACTGAAAATACCTAAATTATTACGGCTGCAAGGTTTATTGAGAAACTTCGTCGAAATGTCGTAGAAGTACTATTTCTACTACTGAAAAACAGGTGAGGAAAACAGTTGCAAACGATTAGAATTTTATTTTATTTTTCTGTTTCATTCAGCTAATAGAAATAAAATAATGAAAAACCTCTGTTCGTGTTGATATTATAAGTGTCTTTCTTTTATTTGATTAGTAGCCCATCCACAATTTCTAAGACACTTTTCGTTTTGTTCTAAAAATGATTTTTGTTCCATTTTGTCTGAGTAATAAAATAAGATTGTTGATGTAAATAAGTACTTCTCATGAACCGTCATATTTCATAAGTTTATTTACTTGTTTGTCAGTTTGCTGTACTTCATATTGTTATCGTGACATTTAACAAATCAATACAATTGTTTCATCTCTAAATTTTCAGTAAAGGTGTCAGTAATATCCAGTACCACCGCTATTTATTTGGCACAGTATTCTAAATGTATGCCATAAGGGGAAGGGCACTGTGTACGCTTTTCATTTGCAGTTGTCACCGACACCTTAACCACCAGGACCACCACCACCACCGTCCCAGCGACCATTGTCATCACATTCTTAAGATCACACACTGCACATGAGCCATTGTCCTTAGGTGTCCAACTTCCTGGACAGGCCCATACCTCTGCAACTACTTCACTGAAAGCACGTAGAAACTTCAACACCGCTTCAGCCTAGAGGCTGCTGCAGGGCCTGGAGGTAGGAAAATCCCACACAAGTGGTGTCGAAGTGGTTGCCTAACACTCAAATATCACAGCAGCCGCTAGGCTGATTTGGTATCCAAATTTCTGGAGGTTCATTTCTGACATACCCAACAAAAGTGCATGGATTGCACCGATAGTGCTGCCGACCTGGTGTGTCTTACGTGTTAGACGTACCCTTTACCGTTTTATTCACGGAAATATTAATGCTGTGCTCCCGCGCCATCACGACACAGAAGGGCTGAAAGCAGGAGGGTTGAAGAAGCATAAGTACCCTTTCCTGCTTCGCATCACTTTCAAATTTCGTCGAATGGTTTTCAACGTCGCGCGCAGGGTAGCGAGGCAATGCCCTCTGGTGTGGAGCAGGGGACGTGTGGAGCTCCAGTGGAAGCACGGAGAGTGAAGGGTTGGCCACTCTGCGTCGGTGGGTTCTGCAATGCGCATCTCGAAGTTAATGTGCGGGCTTTTTCACTCGTTGAATGCAGTTCTTTGATGTTTGCTTTGAAAGGCTTTTCATTTGTTTTCGAACGTTAATGCTGTTTTACATCTACACCTATATTTATACTCCGCAAGCCACCCAACGGTGTGTGGCGGAGGGCACTTTACGTGCCACTGTCATTACCTCCCTTTCCTGTTCCAGTCGCGTATGGTTCGCGGGAAGAACGACTGTCTGAATGCCTCCGTGCGCGCTCTAATCTCTCTAATTTTACATCCGTGATCTCCTCGGGAGGTGTAAGTAGGGGGAAGCAATATATTCGATACCTCATCCAGAAACGCACCCTCTCGAAACCTGGCGAGCAAGCTACACCGCGATGCAGAGCGCCTGTCTTGCAGAGTCTGCCACTTGAGTTTGTTAAACATCTCCGTAATGCTATCACGGTTACCAAATAACCCTGTGACGAAACGCGCCGCTCTTCTTTGGATCTTCTCTATCTCCTCCGTCAACCCGATCTGGTTCGGATCCCACACTGATGAGCAATACTCAAGTATAGGTCGAACGAGTGTTTTGTAAGCCACCTCCTCTGTTGATGGACTACATTTTCTAAGGACTCTCCCAATGAATCTCAACCTGGTACCCGCGTTACCAACAATTAATTTTATATGATCATTCCACTTCAAATCGTTTCGCACGCATACTCCCAGATATTTTACAGGAGTAACAGCTACCAGTGTTTGTTCCGCTATCATATAATCATACAATAAAGGATCCTTCTTTCTATGTATTCGCAATACATTACATTTGTCTATGTTAAAGTTCAGTTGCCACTCCCTGCACCAAGTGCCTATCCGCTGCAGATCTTCCTGCATTTCCCTACAATTTTCTAGTGTTGCAACTTCTCTGTATACTACAGCATCTTCCGTGAAAAGCCGCATGGAACTTCCGACAATATCTACTAGGTCCTTTATATATATTGTGAAAAGCAATGGTCCCATAACACTCCCCTGTGGCACGCCAGAAGTTACTTTAACGTCTGTAGACGTCTCTCCATTGATAACAACATGCTGTGTTCTGTTTGCTAAAAACTCTTCAATCCAGCCACACAGCTGGTCTGATATTCCGTAGGCTCTTACTCTGTTTATCAGGCGATAGTGCGGAACTGTATCGAACGCCTTCCGGAAGTCAAGAAAGATAGCTTCTACCTGGGAGCCTGTATCTAATATTTCCTGGGTCTCATGAACAAATAAAGCGAGTTGGGTCTCACACGATCGCTGTTCCCGGAATCCATGTTGATTCCTACATAGCAGATTCTGGGTTTCCAAAAACGACATGTTACTCAAGCATAAAACATGTTCTAAAATTCTACAACAGATCGACGTCAGAGATATAGGTCTATAGTTTTGCGCATCTGCTCGACGACCCTTCTTGAAGACTGGGACTACCTGTGCTCTTTTCCAATCATTTGGAACCTTTCGTTCCTCTAGAGACTTGCGGTACACGGTTGTTAGAAGGGGGGGAAAGTTCTTTCGCGTATTCTCTGTAGAATCGAATTCGTATCCCGTCAGGTCCAGTGGACTTTCCTCTGTTGAGTGATTCCAGTTGCTTTTCTATTCCTTGGACACTTATTTCCATGTCAGCCATTTTTTCGTTTGTGCGAGGATTTAGAGAAGGAACAGCAGTGCGGTCTTCTTCTGTGAAACAGCTTTGGGAAAAGGTCTTTAGTGTTTCAGCTTTACGCATGTCATCCTCTGTTTCAATGCCATCATCATCCCGGAGTATTTGGATATGCTGTTTCGAGCCACTTAGTGATTTAACGTAAGACCAGAACTTCCTAGGATTTTCTGTCAAGTCGGTACATAGAATGTTACTTTCGAATTCACTGAACGCTTCACTCATGCCCTCCTTACGCTAACTTTGGCATCGTTTAGCTTCTGTTTGTCTGAGAGGTTTTGGCTGCGTTTAAACTTGGAGTGAAGCTCTCTCTACTTTCGCAGCAGTTTCTTAACTTTAATGTTGTACCATGGTGGGTTTTTCCCGTCCCTCACAGTTTTACTCGGCACGTACCTGTCTAAAATGCATTTTACGATTGCCTTGAACTTTATCCATAAACACTCAACATTGTCAGTATCGGAACAGAAATTTTCTTTTTGATCTGTTAGGCAGTCTGAAATCTGGCTTCTATTACTCTTGCTATACAGATAAACCTTCCTCCCTTTTTTTATATTCCTATTAACTTCCATATTCAGGGATGCTGCAACGGCCTTATGATCACTGATTCTCTGTTCTGCACATACAGAGTCGAAAAGTTAGGGTCTGTTAGTTATCAGTAGGTCCAAGATGTTATCTCCACGAGTCGGTTCTCTGTTTAATTGCTCGAGGTAATTTTCGGATAGTGCACTCAGTATAATGCCACTCGATACTCTGTCCCTACCACCAGTCCTAAACATCTGAGTGTCCCAGTCTATATTTGGTAAATTGAAATCTCCACCTAAGACTATAACATGCTGAGAAAATTTATGTGAAATGTATTCCAAATTTTCTCTCAGTAGTTCTGCCACTAATGCTGCTGAGTCGGGAGGTCGGTAAAAGGAGCCAATTATTAACCTAGCCCGGTTGCAGAGTGTAACCTCCACCCATAATAATTCACAGGAACTATCCACTTCTACTTCACCACAGGATAAACTACTACTAACAGCGACGAACACTCCACCAACGGTTGCATGCAATCTATCCTTTCTAAACACCGTCTGTACCTTTGTAAAAATTTCGGCAGAATTTATCTCTGGCTTCAGCCAGCTTTCTGTACCTATAACGATTTCAGCTTCGGTGCTTTCTATCAGCGGTTGAAGTTCCGGTACTTTACCAACGCAGCTTCGACAGTTTACAATTACAATACCGATTGCTGCTTAGTCCCCGCACGTCCTGACTTTGCCCCGTTGAGGCTGTTGCCCTTTCTGTTCTTGCCCAAGGCCATCTAACCTAAAAAACCACCCAGCCCACGCCACACAACCCCTGCTATCCGTGTAGCCGCTTGTTGCGTGTAGTGGACCCCTGACCTATCCAGCAGAACCCGAAACCCCACCACCCTATGGCGCAAGTCGAGGAATCTGCAGCCCTCACGGTCGCAGAACCGTCTCAGCCTCTGATTCAGACCCTCCACTCGGCTCTGTACCAAAGGTCCGCAGTCAGCCCTGTCGACGATGCTGCAGATGGGTAGCTCTGCTTTCATTCCGCTAGCGATACTGGCAGTCTTCACCAAATCAGATAGCCGCCGGAAGCCAGAGAGGATATCCTCCGATCCATAGCGACACACATCATTGGTGCCGACATGAGCGACCACCTGCAGATGGGTGCACCCTGTACCCTTCATGGCATCCGGAAGGACCCTTTCCACATCAGAAATGACTCCCCCCGGTATGCACACGGAGTGCACATTGGTTTTCTTCCCCTCTCTTGCTGCCATATCCCTAAGGGGCCCCATTACGCGCCTGACGTTGGAGCTCCCAACTACCAGTAAGCCCACCCTCTGCGACCGCCCGGATCTTGCAGACTAAGGGGCAACCTCTGGAACAGGACAGCAGCCATGTCAGGCCGAAGATCAGTATCAGTCTGAGACAGAACCTGAAACCGGTTCGTCAGACAAACTGGAGAGGCCTTCCGTTCAGCCCTCCAGAATGTCTTTCGCCCCCTGCCACACCTTGAGACGACCTCCCACTCTACCACAGGTGAGGGATCAGCCTCAATGCGGGCAGTATCCCGGGCAACCACAGTCGTAGTCCGATCGGGGGATGCGTGGGACGAGCTGACCGTCCCCGACAAACCCCCATTCGGACCCCCACAGTGATGCCCATTGGCAACAGCCTCAAGGTGTGTGACCGAAGCCAACACTGCCTGAAGTTGTGAGCGAAGGGATGCCAACTCAGCCTGCATCCGAACACAGCAGTTGCAGTCCCTATCCATGCTAAAATCTGTTGTGCAAAGAACGTCTGAACTAATGTACAGAGAGCGCAAACAAATCTACACAAAATTTAAAAGGTTATTAAAATACAAGATTGCCTATTAAATGCAGTAATGCTGCTACTTGCGCACTGCTGACACACTGCTCGGCGGCGGAAGGAGACTACGTGATTTTACACTATTCAGGTACTAAAACGCGATGCTACAACTCCCAAATACTATAAAACGCCCGAAATTTATGAATTAAACAATGCAAGTACCAAAAACACGCAAAGAAATTAAGAATTAAACTATGTAACAAATGAGTGAGCTAGGAGTATTCGACTTGCTGCTGCAGCTGCTTATCCAACGGCGGCAGGGAGCACACTGGCTGTGACCAACCGACACAAGCCGTTCAAAACAAAAACAGAAGACAAACGACTACGCGAATTTACACCATTCAGGTACTAAAACGCGATGCTACAACTCTCATAAACTATAATACGCCCGAAATTTATGAATTAAACAATGCAAGTACGAAAAACACGTAAAGAAATTAAGAATTAAACTATGTAACAAATGAGTGAGCTAGGAGTATACGGCTTGCTGCTGCAGCTGCTTATCCAACGGCGGCAGGGAGTGTTGCATGGATCAGCTGGGCAAAAACTGAATTCGATGCCGTTGTGATTAAATGTTCAAGTGGTTTTATGTACTGAAGAGATCATCTGGGCAGCCACTGTGTTCGTTAGCTTTGTAGCAGTTGGTTGTTGAAATTTACCAGTGGTTTGAGGTGCTGTTCAGATCATCTGGGCAGCTGTTGAGTACATTTTAATTGTTTTAAAAGTTCGTATTTTCTAGGGTTTTAAGTGCTGCACATGTTTGCCACGTTGCTGTTGGCAGTGTTGGTGTTGCTGGATATCTTGCTTCTTATATATTAATGTGGAGTTTTTTCCTGAGCAGCTCAGGCTAGAAGATCTTGAGCTGGTTAGAGAGGCTGCAGTTTGACTTTGGTGGTTCTAATGGCAGTTGTGAATCGATGGGATTTTCTGTCAAAATTTACCGTTCGTGTTGAGGCCGCAGTAGCAGGTGTTGGACTCGATGGAGACTGTACGTCAGCGATTACGAAATTGTCCGTTATTAGCGGACTGAAATCCGGATGTGTCGGTAGACGTGAATGAAGACAGTTATAGAATGGTGTGGAATAAGTGCATCTTAAAGACGTGCGTATCTCTAATTAGTGTGTGCCTTAGTGGCGCAACTGAATTGTCGGTTCTGATCGCTTATTTGACTGTTGAAATAAAGGGTGACAATTATTGAACTATATGAAATAAAACCGGTTTGCGTTAGGACATCCAAAGTGCATTGTTGGCCGCGGGGCATGATGGGAACTAGTAGGAACATTATGGTTTGGTTTAGCGACGAAGCCCACTTTCATTTGGATGGATTCGTCAATAAGCAAAATTGGCGCATTTGGGGGGACTGAGAATCCGCATTTCGCGATAGATAAGTCTCTTCACCCTCAACAAGTGACTGTGTGATGTAGTGTCCAGTCACAGAATAATCCGGTGCGATATTCCTTGCTGGCACGGTGATTATCGAACGGTACGTGAGGGTTTTGGAAGATGATTTCATCCCCATTAACCAGAGCGACCCTGATTACAATAAGATGTGGTTCACGCAAGACGGAAGTCGACCCATCGAAGCAGGAGAGTGCGGAGACCGCATTCTTGCTCTCGGGTACCCAGAGACCACTGTCGTCGGCCGCAATTGGCTGCCGTAATCTCCGGATCCGAACAAATGCGACTCTCTTTAGGAGGGCTATATTAAAGACAAGGCATACAGTAGTAACCAAAGAACCATTGCAGAGCTGAAAACAGCCACTCAAAAGGTCATCGTCAGCATCGCTGTTCCGACACTTCAGCAGGTCATGCGGAATTTCGCTATTCGTCTGCGTCCCATCATCGCCAATGATGGCAGGCATATCGAACGTGTCGTAACCAAAATCCGAACATCTGTCGTGACGTTTAAATGTTAAATAACGCGCGTGCTTGGTACAGTTTGTAGTTAATTTACGTTTTTTTTCGTGTAGTTCAATTATTGTCACCCTGTAAGTGTTTGTTAAGGTGGTGCCATTGGGATAATTCTGCAGAACTCCACTCCATTATTTCTCACGGAATCGAGCTTGAGTTACAACACGTGTGAGCAAAATTTCAAATTTACGCATGGTAGTGAGAAACGGTTACATGGTTTCGAAAAAGGGACCATTTAACTCTCCTGCACCGTGAAGATGAATTGAGTTCTACATCTACAGCTACATCTACATCCATACTCCGCAAGCCACCTGTCGGTGTGTGGCGGAGGGTACCTTGAGTACCTCTATCGGTTCTCCCTTCTATTCCAGTCTCGTATTGTTCGTGGAAAGAAGGATCGTCGGTATGACTCTGTGTGGGCTCTAATCTCTCTGATTTTATCCTCAGGGTCTCTTCGCGAGATACACGTAGGAGCGAGCAATATACTGCTTGACTCCTCGGTGAAGGTATGTTCTCGAAACTTCAACAAAAGCCCGTACCGAGCTGCTGAGCGTCTCTCCTGCAGAGTCTTCCACTGGACTTTATCTATCATCTCCGTAACGCTTTCGCGATTACTAAATGATCCTGCGCGCTGCTCTCCGTTGGATTTTCTCTCTCTCTTCTATCAACCCTATCTGGTACGGATCCCACACTGCTGAGCGGTATTCAAGCAGTGGGCGAACAAGCGTGCTGTTACCTACTTCCTTTGTTTTCGGATTGCATTTCCTTAGGATTCTTCCAACGAATCTCAGTCTGGCATCTGCTTTACCGAAGATCAACTTTATATGATCATTCCATTTTAAATCACTCCTAATGCGCACTCCCAGATAATTTATGGAATTAACTGCTTGCTGACTTCCTATATTGCAGCTAAATGATAAGTGACATTTCTTTCTATGTATTCGCAGCACATTACACTTGTCTACATTGAGATTAAATTGCCATTCCCTGCACCATGCATCAATTCGCTGCAGATCCTCCTGCATTTCAGTACAATTTTCAATTGTTACAACGTCTCGATATACCACAGCATCATCCGCAAAAAGCCTCAGTGAACTTCAGATGTCATCCACAAGGTCATTTATGAGGATGACATGCTGCGTTCTGTTATCTAGGAACTCTTTAATCCAATCACACAATTGGTCTGATAGTCCATATTCTCTTACTTTGTTCATTAAACGACTGTGGGGAACTGTATCGAACGCCCTGCGGAAGTCAAGAAACACGGCATCTATCTGGGAATCTGTGTCTATGGTCCTCTGAGTCTCGTGGACGAATAGCGCGAGCTGGGTTTCACACGATTTTTGAAACCCATGATGATTCCTACAGAGTGGATTTCTAATCTCCAGAAAAGTCTTTATATTCGAACGTAATACGTGTTCCAAAATTCTACAACAGATCGACGTTAGAGATATAGGTCTATAGTTCTGCACATCTGTTCGACGTCCCTTCATGAAAACACTGATGACCTGCGTCCTTTTCCAATCCTTTGGAACGCTATGCTCTTCTAGAGACCTACGGTACACCGCTGCAAGAAGGGAGGCAAGTTCCCATCAGGTCTAGCGGCCGTTCCTCTTTCGAGCGATTTTAATTGTTTTTCCATCTCTCTGTCGTCTATTTCGATATCTACCATTTTGTCATTTGTGCGACAATCTAGAAAAGGAACTACAGTGCAGTCTTCCTCTGTGAAACAGCTTTAGAGAAACACATTTATTATTTCGGCCTTTAGTCTGTCATATTCTGTATCAGTACCATTCTGGTCACAGACTGTCTGGACATTTTGTGTTGATCCACCTACAGCTTTGACATAAGACGAAAATTTCTTAGGATTTTCTGCCATGTCAGTACATAGAACTATACTTTCGATATCATTGAACGCCTCCCGCATAGCCCTCCTCACACTACAATTCGCTTCGCGTAATTTTTTTTTGTCTGCAAGGCTTTGGCTATGTTTATGTTTACTGTAAAGTTCCCTTTGCTTCCGCAGCAGTTTTCTAACTCGGTTGTTGTACCACGGTGGCTCTTTTCCATCTCTTACGATCTTGCTTGGCACATACTCATCTAACGCACATTGTACGATGGTTTTGAACCTGGTCCACTGATCCTCAACACTATCTGTACTTGAGACAAAACTTTTGTGTTGAGCCGTCAGGTGCTCTGAAATCTGCTTTTCGTCACTTTTGCTAAGCAGAAAAATCTTTCTACCTTTTTTAATATTTCTATTTACGGCTGAGATCATCGATGCAGTAACCGCTTTATGATCGCTGATTCCCTGTTCTGCGTTAACTGTTTCAAATAGTTCGGGTCTGTTTGTCACCAGAAGGTCTAATATGTTACCGCCACGAGTCGGTTCTCTGCTTAACTGTTCAAGGTAGTTTTCAGATAAAGCACTTAAAAAAATTTCACTGGATTCTTTGTCCCTGCCACCCGTTACGAACGTTTGAGTCGCCCAGTCTATATCCGGCTAATTAAAATCTCCACCCAGAACTATAACATGGTCCTTCACTGTCCAGCCTGTCTCTGCAGTATACATTCCAATCTGAGTTTAGAATTTCATTACTGTTTGCATCTTGTTTCAGCCAACTTTCTGTCCCTAGTACTATGTGGGCATTGTGACCGTTTATTAATGCATTTCAGTACAATTTTCCATTGTTACAACGTCTCGATATACCACAGCATCATCCGCAAAAAGCCTCAGTGAACTTCCTCATCCACAAGGTCATTTATGTACACGCCTGGAAATTGAAATAAGAACACCGTGAATTCATTGTCCCAGGAAGGGGAAACTTTATTGACACATTCCTGGGGTCAGATACATCACATGATCACACTGACAGAACCACAGGCACATAGACACAGGCAACAGAGCATGCACAATGTCGGCACTAGTACAGTGTATATCCACCTTTTGCAGCAATGCAGGCTGCTATTCTCCCATGGAGACGATCGTAGAGATGCTGGATGTAGTCCTGTGGAACGGCTTGCCATGACATTTCCACCTGGCGCCTCAGTTGGACCAGCGTTCGTGCTGGACATACAGACCGCGTGAGACGACGCTTCATCCAGTCCCAAACATGCTCAATGGGGGACAGATCAGGAGATCTTGCTAGCCAGGGTAGTTGACTTACACCTTCTAGAGCACGTTTGGTGGCACGGGATACATGCGGACGTGCATTGTCCTGTTGGAACAGCAAGTTCCCTTGCCGGTCTAGGAATGGTAGAACGATGGGTTCGATGACGGTTTGGATGTACCGTGCACTATTCAGTGTCCCCTCGACGATCACCAGTGGTGTACGGCCAGTGTAGGAGATCGCTCCCCACACCATGATGCCGGGTGTTGGCCCTGTGTGCCTCGGTCGTATGCAGTCCTGATTGTGGCGCTCACCTGCACGGCGCCAAACACGCATACGACCGTCATTGGCACCAAGGCAGAAGCGACTCTCATCGCTGAAGACGACACGTCTCCATTCGTCCCTCCATTCACGCCTGTCGCGACACCACTGGAGGCGGGCTGCACGATGTTGGGGCGTGAGGGGAAGACGGCCTAACGGTGTGCGGGACCATAGCCCAGCTTCATGGAGACGGTTGCGAATGGTCCTCGCCGATACCCCAGGAGCAACAGTGTCCCTAATTTGCTGGGAAGTGGCGGTGCGGTCCCCAACGGCACTGCGTAGGATCCTGCGGTCTTGGCGTGCATCCGTGCGTCGCTGCGGTCCGGTCCCAGGTCGACGGGCACGTGCACCTTCCGCCGACCACTGGCGACAACATCGATGTACTGTGGAGACCTCACACCCCACGTGTTGAGCAATTCGGCGGTACGTCCACCCGGCCTCCCGCATGCCCACTATACGCCCTCGCTCAAAGTCCGTCAACTGCACATACGGTTCACGTCCACGCTGTCGCGGCATGCTACCAGTGTTAAAGACTGCGATGGAGCTCCGTATGCCACGGCAAACTGGCTGACACTGACGGCGGCGGTGCACAAATGCTGCGCAGCTAGCGCCATTCGACGGCCAACACCGCGGTTCCTGGTGTGTCCGCTGTGCCGTGCGTGTGATCATTGCTTGTACAGCCCTCTCGCAGTGTCCGGAGCAAGTATGGTGGGTCTGACACACCGGTGTCAATGTGTTCTTTTTTCCATTTCCAGGGGTGTATATTGTGAACGGTGCTACGACACAGTTTGAAGCCGCGCGGGATTAGCCGAGCGGTCTGGTGCGCTTCAGTCATGGACTGTGCGGCTAGTCCCGGCGGAGGTTCGAGTCCTCTCTCGGGCATGGGTGTGTGTTTTTGTCCGTAGGATAATTTAGGTTGAGTAGTGTGTAAGCTTAGGGACTGATGACCATAGCAGTCAAGTCCCATAAGATTTCACACACATTTGAAAATTTTGCAGTTTGAAAAGTGCTGGGACGTAGAATAGGCATTGGGTAGTAGAAAGTTCACCCGCGGCCACTTACGTGAGACCTTGCGTTTTGCGTTCGCCGCAGAAACACGAGGCGAGCTGCCGCCGTCCGCCTAGGCTGAGTCCGGACCGCGCTGCTGGACAGCGAGGCGGAATAGCGCGGCCACTCGGCGCGGCGCACAGTGATTCACGGCGGGGCGGGCCCTGCAGCCGACACCTACAGCAGACCGCGGGCCGCGCACGCCCACCGCAGGGGCCGAGCGCGCGTTCCGGCGCGTATGACGGGCGCCCCGCCGCCTCGGGGTAATTCGCTCGCCCCGTCCTACCCCAGCCTCGTCCAGCCCTCCACAGTAGTACGGTCCGCAGCCAGCATCCGCGGCGGAATGCTTCTCATCCGGCGCAGCTCGCCCTCATTACTGGCTGGGACTGCACACCGCTGTATTACACTCACCATCTCGCAACGTCTTCGTAGTTGTGGGCCACTACAACCTACTGACGTCATTTCTACTGGCTCTGCTAGGTACCGCTTCCTTCCAATCTGCCTTGTGAAATCTTAAGATTTAAGCTAAAACATAACCTGAATTATATATTACACTGAAGCGCCAAAGGAACTAGTATAGGCACGTTGTAAGGTGGCAGCTGGAATGAATGTCAGTTTCGTACCTTACATGAGATTTTATATGTCGTAACAAGTAGGTGTATATGACACCTGACATACTTTGTAAGTAGGCTGTTTAGGTTTTTTATATTGGTAATGTCACGCAGTGCTCTGTACGAAAATCACTGGCTGTGTTGTGTGCAGGCCGTGGCTGGTTGACATTGTCGTAATATCCGCTATTGTAGTGTTGGGCAACTGGCTGTTAACAGCGCTTATCGTTGCGCAGTTGGAGGTGAGCCGCCAGCAGTGGTGGATGTGGGGAGAGAGATGGCGGAGTTTTGAGAGCGGGTGATCTGGACGTGTGTCCATCAGAGACAGTAAATTTGTAAGACTGGATGTCGATGTCCCAGCTATCTTGTCCACCCAAAATATCTCTCGAACAATAACAGCTATTGGAAAACGACTTTCACCGGTATGAATGTAGGGCTGGGGCCCATGAATGTACATATTTGGAAATATTCTAAAACGAAAGTATATGTGTTTTTTAACACAATCTTATGTATTTTTAAATGGACCTCCTATAATTTTTCTTCAGCAATCCATAGCATGACAAAGCACATACACAATGGAGTTGATGGCATCGCAATATTCCCATTACATCCCGAGATATTAAGACGCGAAGTTGACGCTTGAAACACCCGACATGCGCTGCTAGCGCACGTCCTGAGGCTCAGGCATGAACCCCATGCTGCGCGTAATCGCGATGTGATTGACATGCGTAATCACAGTTCCATACTTATCAAGAGGTCCGAAACGAATAATACGGTCTGCTGCCATCCTGCTGCGATTACGGGCAGCATGGGGTTCACGCCTGAGCCTCAGGACGTGCACTAGCAGCGCATGTCGGGTGTTTCAAGCGACAACTTCGCGTCTTAATATCTCGGGGTGTAATGGGAATATTGCGATGCAATCAACGCCATTGTGTATGTGCTTTGTCATGCTATGGATTGCTGAAGAAAAAATATAGGTGGTCCATTTAAAAAAACCTAAGTTTGTGCTAAAAAACACATTTGCTTTCGTTTTAGAATGTTTCCAAATATGTACATTCATGGGCCCCAGCCCTACATTGATACCGGTGAAAGTCGTTTTCCAATAGCTGTTATTGTTCCAGAGATATTTTGGGTGGACAAGATAGCTGGGACACCCTGTATAATGGCTTTTGAACACTATTAAGGTAAATACATTGTTTGTTCTCTATCAAAATCTTTCATTTGCTAACGATGCCTATCAGTAGTTAGTGACTTCAGTAGTTTGAATCTTTTCTTTAGCTGGCAGTATTGGCGCTCGCTGTATTGCAGTAGTTTGAGTAACGAAGTTTTTTGTGAGGTAAGTGATTTATGAAAGGTATAGGTTATTGTTAGTAAGGGCCATTCTGTTGTGGGGATTATTAAAAGTCAGATTGCGTTGCGCTAAAATATTTTGTGTCAGTTTAGTGTTGATCAGAATAAGTAGAGAGTAATGTCTGAGTACGTTCAGTCTTGCTCAGCTGTTTGAAAAGCAAATAATGTAAGAGGTTTATCAGCACAGTCATTCATAAATTTTTCCAAGCGGACGTTTCATCTTCAGTGATAATGAACAGATATTGCAATCAAAATGTACAGTATGTAATGCAAAGGGACAACCCTCGATTCGATGGTATTAACACACCAAACCAAAATCCTGCATGTCAATGAGCAGAAGGTGAAAAAAGCTGCTGGAAGAAACATTTTAGTTTCGGGGCAGACGCGAGTTGCGCTGTCACGGCCCGAGTACAACGCACCGCATCTAAATGCGAGAGGGACAACGAGCGCCCCAGGTGATACATCGAGGGGAGCAGATAGCGGAGCAGCGCTGCTTGCTATGAAGAAATTCTTTAAAAAACTGTGTTGTGGAATTTTCAAATGGATCCAAACAGACCAGTGACGTAGTTGATCATTGGATATACCCGTGGTGTGCTCGTGATGTACGCGTGTAAATTTGAATCGTCACGACATTGCACAAAATGTCTGATTGGCTGAAATAAACTAGGAACGAGTAGAAAGGGGCGACATTTAGACGTAGTTTGAAAGTAGGCCCTTGGCGGTTGGCAAAGGTAGTTTCCACAAGATGAAAGGAATGCTCCCATTGGTCTGAAAAACGGTTCAAATGGCTCTGAGCGCTATGGGACTTAACTTCTGAGGTCATCAGTCCCCTAGAACTCAGAACTGCTTAAACCTAACTAACCTAAGGACATCACACACATCCATGCCCGAGGCAGGATTCGAATCTGCTTCCGTAGCGGTAGCGCGGTTTCAGACTGTAGCGCCTAGAACCGCTCGGCCGCACCGGCCGGCTGGTCTGAAAAGGACGTGATGTGAAGCATGAAAGGACACAGTAGCAGGACAGTTTGCTATGAAAGACGCAAGACCGATTACTTTGAGGACTCTCCTCAGAACCAGTGTCAAGTGTAGAACAGGGCGCATCACGCTATGTACGACGACAAAACAGGAATTTTTTGTGAACATTGTGTGAGACTTTGGCTGACATTCAGCTAGAAATTAGCTGAAGGGTTTTTGAGCTCTGATAGTAGAGAAACGAAACAGCCACATAGTTAATTGTTCTTGTGAGAACTGTAGGGGCATTGAACTATACATACTGCGCCATATATGCATGTGTATATCGCCATAGTTTACAGACTAGAGATGAGTGAATGTTTTCTTGCCTAACAAGAAACATATCACAGTTTTAGCTGGTGTAATCAGTAAGGCATTTGATAAGTTTCTTAACGGATTTTCAGAGGGCGAGAGCAGTCCTGCAGCCGACAGCACGTCTCAGCTAAAAGGTAATTGCCACTGGCAGACGCGTAAACTTGTTGGTTCACCAGCTTGCGTCCACTATGAACACGAGCAACCTTGAGCAATCTTTTGCTCATCTTCTCACATAAACTAACCATCCTCTGTAGACTTTGAAACACGTATGTAACGCAGCAGCGATGGCGAGGCATTGTAGCATCTGTGACCAGAGAGTATGCGCTTGACCGCGCGAGTGTTGCGAGCGGTTCTCAGTAGCAGTCAGTTAGTCGTTGCGAGTCTGTCAGTAGTAGTCGTTGCGAGTCTGTCAGTAGTAGTCGTTGCGAGTCTGTCAGTAGTAGTCGTTGCGAGTCTGTCAGTAGTAGTCGTTGCGAGTCTGTCAGTAGCAGTCGTTGCGAGTCTGTAGCTCTGTCTAGTTGAGAGCAGTACTCAGTCTGTAGTCGTCATGCAGAGCGGTCGGTCAGTAGTAGCAGCCCAGTGCGGTTGTGTGATGTAGGCGGTCGGCAACACTGGTCAAGATGAGGAATAAGGTATACTGTTAATTAATATAATCATTAGATAATGAAAAATTTTATTTATTGTAATTATTCTCCAACAAGTCTCCCAATAATAATTTTTTTATTTCAAAAGCATTTTCTCAAAAATTTAATTTTTTATTGAACTCAAGATTTCGTTGCACTTCCCATTTCATTCCACTTCTTTTGAAGAAAAATTCCACTAAAAACACAAAAAAAGAGAATATTATTATTTGCAATGCAGTTCTTCCAAGCGGTGCGCAACAACAAGAGCAGATATGTGACATCCATTTATTCTGAGGTAAGACTTTAATTCTGATTGTTTTACACAGGGCCAAAGACCGATATTTCGGTTTAATTGAATTTTCTTGTCACTGAATGGACTTTAATTTTTTGAAGGATTTATGCTTGAGTCAGATTGCGAATTTCACATTTTTGTTGCCATTGTCAGTACATTTGATTGTGGGCAGGTTACGCATAGAGCAGTGTCCATCAGCATTTCTAATTAGCATCGTCATTTCTTTAAAAATTTTGTGGGGAGGTTACACTCAGCTCCCATTTGTATTAAGTATTGTCTTTTCATTTTTCCTTTTAAAAATTACGGTGGGGAGGTTACACTTGGCGACACCCAGTCCAGGATCGTATTTCGTTGAGAGTCTTTTGAACAACAGTCAGATATCTGCTCTTGTTTGCTTAGATATAATTAGGATTTAGCGCAACGCTTTTAATAATATTGTGACTTTCTCTCTACAGGTCAACGGCAATTTGTTGCTTTGTTGTATTTGTGTGTTGCTTTTGCATTGTGTTGATTTGTTTTGTGAAAAATTTTGACTATTGTAAAAATGCCGCGAAAGACTGTGAGTAGTGTATCGCGAAGTATTGTGAATGAAATTACCGACTTAAACAACCTGACCGATAGTAATTGTGATACGCAACGTAATGATGACAATCCTGCGTTCACTAACAATCAGTGCATTCCAACCATTAATGATGACTTTTACCTTAATGATGAACAAACGAACTCAATTGTCTCGTCTGTTAACTTGACGACAATTGATGACGCAGAACGCTCTATTGCAATGAGCGCTGCCGAGCTTAACACACCCGATTTAGAAAATTCAAATAACGTACAGACAAATTTTTCGAATGAAAATGGTCAGTGTACTGAAAATTCGACGGATTCATTTAACGCGACAATTGCAGGTATACAGTCAAACAGCACAGATCATGGAGTAGGTAATGTTAATTGGGATCAATATATGGCATTTTTGCGGGAAAATTTCAAACAGCTTAATGAAAGATTTGACAAACTTATTGAAGACAACCTTAACGAACGGAGCAGACAAGTTAGGGAAGAGATTACAGCTGTTACCGTTCAATGTCGGGACAATAAAGTACAATTACGTGAGGATACTAAGACTTGTGCTAAAAACAGTAATAAAGAAGTTGGCACTGTTGCACAAGAATCAAGTAGCACACGTGTAGGCACAACAGAATTACATAAAGACAAGATTGATGCGATCACTGAACAATGTTTGGCGAACGAAACACAGATACACGAAATTAATACAGTCACCGAACAATGCCCTAAAAACGTAGTACAGATTCGCGACGAAGTTAATTTAGAGTCAGTGGAAGTTTCACACACTGCGAATACGGAAGTCAATTATAAAAGTGAACGACAGAACAACCAAATTGACGAAAGTATTAAAGTAACAGAATTAACAATTATTTCAGTCACCAATACGTCACAGAATCCACTACTTTGCGAGCATTTGTCAGAGTCACGCAGCGTGTATAATGTGAACAATTTACAGAGACTACGCGAATTAAAATCCGAAAAGCCACGCGACTTAAAATCTGAAAAGCTATGCAACTTGAAATCCGAAATGACACAGACGAACAGATTCACACACAAACCTGAACGTGTTCTCAAACTGAGTGACGTGAACGTAGATTACGAGCAATTTTTATCCGACAGAAAATGTAAAGAATTTAATAATGGCAGAACACAGATACGCGATTTGCACTGTATACGACAATTTATCTTTGTACATTCACCGCTATTACCTGTAATGCAGAAACTAGCTTTGAACTTGCGACAATCTGCTATTGTATTTTCATCAGTATTACCTATTATGCAGAAACTGGAATTAGCAAGAATACAGCGATTTACTTTTGGAATTTTACCGCTATTGCTTGCAACGCAAAAGCTAAAAATTATTTGCAGTGCGTAAAAGACCTCAGGGGATTCATTACGCTTTAATGAATATGTGCCGTAGCGAGCATAGGGCCCCGAGCTGTAGTAGTGCTGTTTCATCTTTAGTTTTCTGCACTGCTGCCTTTTCTTCTACTATCCTTTATATCTATCAAAATAGCTCTTTAACTATTGCTCTACCTAGGATTAAGAATATGTAATGAAAACCGGATATGACAAATCTTTACCGAATGTGACAATTTTATTAAGCACTCCAGAATTACCGCCGTGACTTAAATAACAGATAAAAATCGTAATCATCAGTATGTGTAAAATTAACAGCAAACGCATTTTTTGGTAACAATAGACGTTTTCCACCACAATAGTATGAAAGTCAGCCGCTTAGCATACGTAACCAACAATGCAGTCTACAAGGTCAACCAGGCTTTAATGTTTCGCCGCGTGCACGTATAGTCCCAGCTCCAACAAATGGTAACGCATGGCAGCAAAGAAATAACTACGTACAGACAACACTCTATTTCAACTCGTATCGCAATACACCGTATAGGAATGACTATCAAGACAGACGTAAAAATAATGAGCACAATTCTCGGCGTACATTTAATAACAGTCGATCTTATGAGCAGCAACAACACCAGCAACAACAAATAATCATGAATAAAACAGACAATAGGTGTCATCCATGGCGTAACACGTCAGTAAGAAATAACAGAGCAGTTCATATAGTGGATATGCCACAGCATCCTCCCGTAAATAATAGCACGTACGACAGAATTTGACCAGACACAGTACAGATTGCATATTCCAGTAACGCAAACATTACTTTTGACACGCAGAATTTTGTTCACGAGAATGTTATTTGAAACATGCTTTGTTGAATGCTCCACTGTTATCGCACCCCGATCTTACTAGAAATTTTTCCATTGCCACTGACAGCTCTAACACCGCTTTAGGTGTACATATTTTTCAGGAAATTGAAGAAGATGGTTCTACAGTAATTAAAAACATCGCATTTGCAAGTCGCATTTTGTCACCTGCTGAACGAAATTACTCCGTTACAGAACTTGAAACATTATGTGTTGTATGGGCTTTTATGAGATTTAGGCACTTTCTTTATGGCAGACGTACCACGGTTTACACAGATCACAGAGCGATACAATTTTTACTTTCAGCCAAATTCACTCACGATAGATTAAGTAGATGGAAACTGTATTTACAGGAATTTAATTTTACGATTGTTCACATTCCCGGCACACAAAATGTTATAGCAGACGCACTATCGCGTTCTCTCGGCAACAATCAGCAAGACGTAGCAACCAACTTCTGCAAAACAAATTTCAGTGTCATGTACATTCAGCAAGTCGCATTTGAAAACTTTATTTCATCGTCACTACAGGACATAGCGCAAGAGCAAAATAAGGACAATGTGTGGAAAGAAATTAAACACCTTTGGCAAGATAGGAAAAATGTTACGATTAGGAACCACTACACTGTACGCAATGACATTCTGTTTCGCCGCTCTCATCCTGACAGCAACAATTGGTTATTATACATTCCTGACGAACTGGTTAACAAATTAATTTGGTACACTCATTTAAGCTACGCACATTACGGAGCACGAAAATGTTTTCTTATACTGAGACAGAACTGTTATTTTACTAACATGGAGAAACGTATACGACGAGTTTTAGCGTCTTGTAAAATTTGCCAGAAAGCTAAATCAGACACCACTTCACATATTCCTCCTTTATATCCCATTATACCTGTTAAATTAAGACACATGGCCGCTGTAGATATTTTTGGTCCGATTCCCAGAACTAACAGAGGTTTTTGCTACATCTTTGTCGCAGTTGAGCTGACTTCAAAATTTGTTACTTTCACTCCATTACGCAAAGCTACTGCTAAAACTGTTTCGAAAGCATTTGTAAAACATTTTCTATCTCAGGTAGGGCATGTAATGAAAGTAATTTCTGACAATGGATCTCAATTTCGTAGTAGCGTATGGACACGCATGTTACGAGCTAGAAACATTTCTCCGATCTATATATCCAAGTACCACGCTTCTTCGAACCCCTGTGAAAGATTAATGAAGGAAATTGGTAAACTGTGCCGAATATACTGCCACAAAAGACATATTGATTGGGACACACACATATTCTCATTCCAAGATGTAATTAATTCCATTCCAAATGAATCCACTATGCTATCTCCGACTGTTATACTGAAAAACGTTGAACCACCGAACAAAATTAAAGAATTAATAGAATTTCCCAAAAGTCGTCGCCTACGACACCACGAAATAATTGACATTGCGCTGAAGAACATCAAACGTGCCGCAGAGCGCCGGAGAAGACAGCAAAAACAGGTTTGTAAACGCCGAGACTTTCACGTTGGACAGAAAATATTAGTGCGTACACACTATTTATCCAGCAAATTAAAAGGTAAGTGCAGTAAATTTGAACTTCTATACGCAGGTCCATATCGGATTCGCAGCATCCCTCACCCCAATGTTGTACACGTCGAAACTTTGAGAACCAGAAAATCGAAAGGCAATCACCATATATCAAACATTAAACCGTTTATTGAGTGAAACCACTGTATGATTCAACACACTATGATGCCATTTACTAAAGCAATTATATTTATGTGACTACTTATTGATGATTATCGTATTTTTT
Organism: Schistocerca piceifrons; assembly: GCF_021461385.2. Classification (NCBI taxonomy): domain Eukaryota; kingdom Metazoa; phylum Arthropoda; class Insecta; order Orthoptera; family Acrididae; genus Schistocerca; species Schistocerca piceifrons. The sequence goes on from NC_060142.1 coordinate 647,323,399, forward strand.
CTTGGCAAGTGCCCGGCAAGGTAAGGTTAGCAGGTCGCTCTTCTTGTCGTTACACATCAGACCGTGCATATTTTTCCAGATGAATTTACACATTTATGACTATTTTTGCAATTATATTTATGTGACTACTTATTGATGATTATCGTGTTTTTTCTTGGCAAGTGCCCGGCAAGGTAAGGTTAGCAGGTCGCTTTTCTTGTCGTTACAAATCAGACCGTGCACATTTTCCATTTTTTTGTGTATGTGACTGTTCTCCAGTTTTGTTTGTATGGACTATGAAATAGTTAAGATATAACACACACCAGTCGACTTTGACATTTTTTTTTTGCCTTATGACATCTCAACATCGTGACTGTTTCACATTTTTTTTTTTTTGCTGCTGCATTGTATTATTCTGTGTATATCTTTGTTTTTGAACACTGTCAATGTTTTTGACATATTACGTTTTCTGTCATGTTATGCTGTAGGGTTAATTATGTTACCATAAACCAGTCATTATCTAGTGGGTATATGATTTAAATGCAGGACATTAATCTTTGTTCATCAATTTCAGAAAGGAATGATGATTCTAAGAAATAAATTTAACATAAATGGAATTTCACCTACGGAATAAACGAAAGGAGATGCAATAACTTTATGAGGAAGAGTAAATGGATCAGGATTAACAAACATTAACAAGAATATACTATACTCATCGAAGAATAGCAGTCTTAACTAATTTTTTCTTTCAGAATACAAGGTGATTGATGCAGGCTGTCAGACTGAACTACACATCTTAGTTTTAGTGATGAAATATGCTAGAGATAAGGAATAGTTATGAAATGAGTAATGAAGTGATTTTTTGCAGATGATAATGAATACTGATGAATAATGATGAAGGATATGGTATTATGAATAATGAAGTTTTTCTTTACAGGTGATGATAATGGTGAAGTTATGATGATATGGATAATGAAGTTTTTTTTTCTTTACAGATGAGGATAATGTTGAAGTAATGTATTTATGCTACGTAGTTATTTAAGTATTTGTTGCAGTTTGCTTTGACAGCAGGTGTTACATTGCATAGTAGGATGACTGAAAGTTTTGGAAAGGACAGCTATGGCACACATTTTTATACACACTTCACTGCCTGTTAATTCGAAGTTCACTACTTTTCAGCATAGTGTGCGTTTCTTCTTTCAGGTCAATAATCCATTTTGTATTTTTCAAGAGAAGCTTTTCATGATACTTACTAAACCTGTTAGTTATTATACCTGTTCTAGTACTTGCATTTTTATATTTTTTACCCATTTGTGTTTATCATTTATAAATGTGATCACATATACTGCCTTGTTACATAACCTTGCTACAGCTGACTCATGACGAATGACATTACCTATCCTCATTTGCAGCAATAGGTCAAAAGCAAATAGTGTTATGCCTCAGCAATTAATTAACGATCCCAACGCAATGCATTGCTAACAAAAAAAAAAAAAAAATGTATTACCAGTCCCAAGTAGTGATACCAGTTTGAGAAAATTCTGAATAATACTGATTAGCTCTGAATCGTATGTCACTTGAGTAATGACTTCCTAATGAGACAAAAAAAAAATATATATATATATATATATATATATATATATATATATATATATATATAAAATAATGCTTTGTCACTAGCTAATAACTGCCACTGTTTATTGTAATGAGACTACTTATAATGCCTGTGATTATTAATGCTTTGACTGTAATTAACTGATTTTTAATAATGACTTTGTAATGGTCTGAATACTACTGAAGGAGGAACACTGTTTATTGTAATGTTACCACTTATAATGCCTGTGATTATTAATGATTTGACTGTAATTAACTGATTTTTAATAATGACTTCGTAATAATCTGAATAATACTGAATTATGATTCTATTCAATACTTGCTGGCCACTGAGTGCCAATAATTAATGTCACTTGAAGAATTGTGATTAATTATGCCATTGATTAGCTCTTGTTTCCAATGTTGATACTTTGTAACCAGAAAAGAATGTGACTGTTTAATAATGCTTTGTAATTAGAAGAAGGCTAGTGATTCTTAATAGATTGGAATGACACATAATTAATTAACTATGGTACTGTTTAATAATGCTTTGTAATTAATTAAGGCTAATAATTCTTACTATATTGAAATGACAAATGATTAATTAATTAACTGTAATTAGACAAATGATTAATTAACTGTAATTAGACAAATGATTAATTAACGACAAATGAATAATTAACTGTAATTAGGAAAAGGCTAATGATTATTGGAATGACAAATGATTAATTAACTGTAATTAGGAGAAGGTTAATGATTCTTAATTATACTCTGTAACTGAAAAGAATGCGACTATTTCATAATGCTTTGTAACTAGGAAAAGAAGACTACTGATTCTATGTAAAACAATTAATGAACATTTTTCTGTAATACTACATACTTGGTACAGAAATGTTCAATAACTGGGCTATGAATGCCACAAACTACTAATTAAGTCTGTAATTGTCAATATTATGTGACTTGATGTCCTTCACCTCATAAGCTGACTACCCTGAATTACTGCAATGTCCATTTGTCCTGTTTATCCTAGTGATCATGGAGCACTATCTTTGGTTTTGCACTAATTCTACGTTGGTGTGCCTTGTAAGAGTGTGGTGTTGACACGACATGCTGTCCACCACCATGAGCGATAAAGACATTATTATGGTCCCACTATTTGGTGTACCTAATGTACTGCCAAAATGAAAACATGGAACATTACTACGACAGTTCAGTGTCTTGGCTACACTGATAAATTCTGATGGGAAAAGAACTTCAAGTTGTGTCACTTGGTGTTGTACTTCTGTGGAAAGATATGGACTTTCAGAGCAGCTGTGTGCAATCTAAAGTGCTACAACCATGATGCAATCCTTCCCTTTCCTATCCTGATTCTTGTCACATAAAGAAAAAATTTTTTTTTGGTAACATCATTTATGTTCATAGGTTATACATTTTTCGATTCGCTGAACTCCAATGCGAATACACTTATGTCACTTGTCAATATAATATTTTTGCCAGTCTGTTCATTTGTTCTGAATATGCTAAAGAATTTTTTCAGTGCCTGTGCACTTTATCTGTCAAATAATTTGTATATACTTTTCTGATTTGCTACTATGTTTTGTACTCACATTTTGTCTTTGTATGATATATTTTGTACTTAGTGCGTGTGCACAACATTTACTTTATGTACTACATCTAATTATTCTTGCCAGTCTGTTTATTTGTTCTGCATATACTAAAGAATTTTTTTTCAGTGCCTGTGCACTTTATCTGTCAAATAATTTGTACATACTTTTTTTCTGATTTGCTACTATGTTTAGTATTCACATTTTGTCTTTGTCTGATATATTTTGTACTTAGTGCGTGTGCACAACATTTAAATATTCTGTAAGTTGTAGAATTTTGTTAGTTAAAGAAAAATTTTGCCGCGCTTGGCAAGTCCAAATGACTCACCATCGCTGCCAAATTTTTGCCCCCCCAGTGGAGGGTTATGAAACACGTATGTAACGCAGCAGCGATGGCGAGGCATTGTAGCATCTGTGACCAGAGAGTATGCGCTTGACCGCGCGAGTGTTGCGAGCGGTTCTCAGTAGCAGTCAGTTAGTCGTTGCGAGTCTGTCAGTAGTAGTCGTTGCGAGTCTGTCAGTAGTAGTCGTTGCGAGTCTGTCAGTAGTAGTCGTTGCGAGTCTGTCAGTAGTAGTCGTTGCGAGTCTGTCAGTAGCAGTCGTTGCGAGTCTGTAGCTCTGTCTAGTTGAGAGCAGTACTCAGTCTGTAGTCGTCATGCAGAGCGGTCGGTCAGTAGTAGCAGCCCAGTGCGGTTGTGTGATGTAGGCGGTCGGCAACACTGGTCAAGATGAGGAATAAGGTATACTGTTAATTAATATAATCATTAGATAATGAAAAATTTTATTTATTGTAATTATTCTCCAACAAGTCTCCCAATAATAATTTTTTTATTTCAAAAGCATTTTCTCAAAAATTTAATTTTTTATTGAACTCAAGATTTCGTTGCACTTCCCATTTCATTCCACTTCTTTTGAAGAAAAATTCCACTAAAAACACAAAAAAAGAGAATATTATTATTTGCAATGCAGTTCTTCCAAGCGGTGCGCAACAACAAGAGCAGATATGTGACATCCATTTATTCTGAGGTAAGACTTTAATTCTGATTGTTTTACACAGGGCCAAAGACCGATATTTCGGTTTAATTGAATTTTCTTGTCACTGAATGGACTTTAATTTTTTGAAGGATTTATGCTTGAGTCAGATTGCGAATTTCACATTTTTGTTGCCATTGTCAGTACATTTGATTGTGGGCAGGTTACGCATAGAGCAGTGTCCATCAGCATTTCTAATTAGCATCGTCATTTCTTTAAAAATTTTGTGGGGAGGTTACACTCAGCTCCCATTTGTATTAAGTATTGTCTTTTCATTTTTCCTTTTAAAAATTACGGTGGGGAGGTTACAACTTGATTGTCATTATAAATAGTACCGAACTTAGATCCGGAATCAGACGATTTGAGCCGGCCGCTGTGGTCTCGCGGTTCTAGGCGCTCAGTCCGGAACCGCGCGACTACTACGGTTGCAAGTTCGAATCCTGCCTCGGGCATGGATGTGTGTGATCTCCTTAGGTTGGTTAGGTTTAAGTAGTTCTAAGTTCTAGGGGACTGATGACCACAGATGTTAAGTCCCATAGTGCTCAGAGCCATTTGAACCATTTGTTAAGTCCCATAGTGATTAGAGCCATTTGAATAATTTCAGAAGATTTGTCGTAATATTTGCCACCTTCACGGTGTATTAGTAAGAAAAATCTTGTAGAGAACCTTTTACTTAAATTTGATATTGTTGCATTCAGTGTTATTTATATATTATGTCCTGACATTCTCATGTTACAATCTACACTCCTGGAAATGGAAAAAAGAACACATTGACACCGGTGTGTCAGACCCTCCATACTTGCTCCGGACACTGCGAGAGGGCTGTACAAGCAATGATCACACGCACGGCACAGCGGACACACCAGGAACCGCGGTGTTGGCCGTCGAATGGCGCTAGCTGCGCAGCGTTGGTGCACCGCCGCCGTCAGTGTCAGCCAGTTTGCCGTGGCATATGGAGCTCCATCGCAGTCTTTAACACTGGTAGCATGCCGCGACAGCGTGGACGTGAACCGTATGTGCAGTTGACGGACTTTGAGCGAGGGCGTATAGTGGGCATGCGGGAGGCCGGGTGGACGTACCGCCGAATTGCTCAACACGTGGGGCGTGAGGTCTCCACAGTACATCGATGTTGTCGCCAGTGGTCGGCGGAAGGTGCACGTGCCCGTCGACCTGGGACCGGACCGCAGCGACGCACGGATGCACGCCAAGACCGTAGGATCCTACGCAGTGCCGTAGGGGACCGCACCGCCACTTCCCAGCAAATTAGGGACACTGTTGCTCCTGGGTTATCGGCGAGGACCATTCGCAACCGTCTCCATGAAGCTGGGCTACGGTCCCGCACACCGTTAGGCCGTCTTCCACTCACGCCCCAACATCGTGCAGCCCGCCTCCAGTGGTGTCGCGACAGGCGTGAATGGAGGGACGAATGGAGACGTGTCGTCTTCAGCGATGAGAGTCGCTTCTGCCTTGGTGCCAATGATGGTCGTATGCGTGTTTGGCGCCGTGCAGGTGAGCGCCACAATCAGGACTGCATACGACCGAGGCACACAGGGCCAACACCCGGCATCATGGTGTGGGGAGCGATCTCCTACACTGGCCGTACACCACTGGTGATCGTCGAGGGGACACTTAATAGTGCACGGTACATCCAAACCGTCATCGAACCCATCGTTCTACCATTCCTAGACCGGCAAGGGAACTTGCTGCTCCAACAGGACAATGCACGTCCGCATGTATCCCGTGCCACCCAACGTGCTCTAGAAGGTGTAAGTCAACTACCCTGGCCAGCAAGATCTCCGGATCTGTCCCCCATTGAACATGTTTGGGACTGGATGAAGCGTCGTCTCACGCGGTCTGCACGTCCAGCACGAACGCTGGTCCAACTGAGGCGCCAGGTGGAAATGGCATGGCAAGCCGTTCCACAGGACTACATCCAGCATCTCTACGATCGTCTCTATGGGAGAATAGCAGCCTGCATTGCTGCGAAAGGTGGATATACACTGTACTAGTGCCGACATTGTGCATGCTCTGTTGCCTGTGTCTATGTGCCTGTGGTTCTGTCAGTGTGATCATGTGATGTATCTGACCCCAGGAATGTGTCAATAAAGTTTCCCCTTCCTGGGACAATGAATTCACGGTGTTCTTATTTCAATTTCCAGGAGTGTATGTAAATTTTTGTAGTTCTTTGACAATAGTTCTGAAAAAGAGCAAACTGTGTACAGCTAAAGACCGATGTGCTCCGACATAGAATAAGGGTCCCCTCCTAACCCCATTCATTTATTCCAGCGACGCAAACGTACCCACAGGGTGGTTTTTTTTTGTGTCTGACAAACGTGAAAAGGTGTGGAGTGCCACGATGTGTAATCAAACCCAGAAAGATGTAAACAGGCAGAATACGGCGCTGCGGTCGGCAACGCCTATATAAGGCAAGAAACAAGACAAGAAGTGTCTGGCGGATTTGTTAGATCGGTTACTGGCGCTACAATGGCAAGTTGTCTAAATTTAAGTGAGTTTCAACGTGGTGCTATAGTCGGCGCACGAGCTATGGGTACAGTGTCTCCACGGTGGCGATGAACTGGGGATTTTCCCGTACGACCATTTCACGAATGTACCGTGAATATAAGGCATCCGGTAAAACATAAAGCCTCTGACATTGCTGTGGAGGAAAAAGAACCTGCAAGATCGCGACCAACGACGCCTGAAGACAACTGTTCAACGTTACAGACGTGCAATCTTTCCACAAACTGCTGCAGATATCGATGCTGGGCCAGCAACAAGTTTCAGCGTGCGAACCATTCAACGAAACATCATCAATATGGGCTTTCGGAGCCGAAGGTCCACTCTTCTACCCTTGATGACTGCACGACACAAAGCTTTACGTCTCGCCTGTGCCCGTCAACACCGACATTGGACTGCTGGTGACTAGAAACATGTTTCCTCGTCAGACGAGTCTCTTTTCAAATTTATCGAGCGGATGCACATACACGGGTATAGAGACAACCCCATGAATCCATGGCTCCTGCACGTCAGCAGGGAACCGTTCAAGCAGGTGGAGGCTCCATGATGGAGTGGGGCGTATGCAGTTGGAGTGATTGGGGCCTCTGATACGTCTAGATATGACTCTGACATGTGGCACGTACGTAAGCATCTTGTCTGATCACCTTCATCCATTCATATCCATTGTATATTCTGCTCAGCCCATGGCCAAACGTCTATAATTGCTACAGGGTGGCTCCAGGAACATACTTCTGAGTTTAGACACTTCCGATGGCCACCAAACTCTCCAGATATGAACATTATTGACCATATTGGGGTACCTTGCAACGTGCTGTTCAGAAGAGATCTCCACCCCCCCCCCCCCCCTTGTACTCTTACGGATTTATGGACAGCCCTGTAGGATTCATGGTGTCAATTCCCTCCAACACTACTTCAGACATTAGCCGAGTTCATGCCACGTCATTTTGCGGCACTTCTGCGTGCTCTTGGGGCCCCTACACGATATTAGGCAGGTCTAAAAATTTCATTGGCTCTTCAGTGTAATAGACAAACAGTGCGAGTATCAAAGTCAAAACGCTACACTGCCGAGCCGTGTGACATCTGATCTCTCCATTTCCGCTACACGTTCACCTGCTGACCACTCACAAGGAACCCATTGACTGCGACGTCCCAAAAGGGCAACGATGTTTACGCCATTCGAAGACCTACATATTGTCTACCATGCAGTTACAATATTGGCTGGTAATGGCAACAGGGGGCATGACTGTAGGTATTCAATGCCGAGCATACTGCTTAGTCGAGAGTAACTCACAATAGTACTACAATGCTATTGGTGTTGATACAACGCAGAGCAATGGCAACGATAAACTAAGCAAACATCGCATTACATCTACAACAACAGTTGCTGAAGTTGACATTTCATCAGAAAGAAACCAGCGTGGGAAAGTCTATATGCTCGACCATGCGGACAATGTACATGAGAAGTAGAGTGATCACGATTCTTGCTTAACAAATGAAGTGATACTGAAACAGGTGTCGAGCCATGTAGTTCGTTATCCTTGCGGACAAGGAGCCACAAATCCCATCTCCAGTGAAACGCAGTGAGGGGCAATCATTGTCCAAAGAGCCGGTACTAAACATAACTACGTGCATGAAAGGGCATCCGCAGCAAAGTGAAAATATAATTATGAACAGATATCGAGTAAGTTCGCAGCAGTATGACCGTGTAATGCATAAAAAGCTATGGATATTCAAGGGAGGATAAGACACACTTGTTACAAAATCTGGTGTTTGTGGAATTCAGGAATGCTCGATACAATTTACGTGATGTGCATGATACTGACCTACCACGTTAAGCACATCTAATTGCTCTGTACATAGATTACAGTGATTTCAATGGAAGCAGGGGATTGCTGAATAACTACAAAATGTGCTATAGAACTATAAGACGAAAGATAACGATTTTTTTTAAAAAAGCATCAACTTGATGATGCAAAGCAAACCGCGCAGTCGGCCTCACTATTTCTAGATGAAATGGAGACGGGATTTGTGGCTCCTTGTCCGTATGAGATAAACAGACTTATCCCATGGTTCAGTAAGGAATTTATTTTTAACTCCGACCAACTGGGATTTGAAGAGGAAATGAATGTGAAGGGAACCCTAGAAATTAAAGGTACCAAGAGCGTTGTGTCAAGGTCAACTAAAATCAGTGGCTTAACGCACTTGTATTACGTCAATTGTTAATCCGGATTATCAGTTGGCTGGAGAGCAATCTATTGTGCTGCGAGAAATCGGAGGTGCGTAGTCTTACAAAGGCAGTCAGGAATACTTACTTCACAACAAGCAAGAGTGGGAAAATTGGCGTAAAGGAACTACAACTATGGTAAGAGCACTCCTTTTGGGCAACAGCTCATAAAAATAACTTGCTTTTGCTTGAATCCTGGTCTGCGCACAAAAATCAGACTCCTTTAAGGAAAAATATCTCTCGTAATGTGTGTGACAGCCGTCCGGTGTGGCCGAGTGGTTCCAGGCGCTTTAGTCTGGAACCGTGCGACTGCTACGGTCGCAGGTTCGAATCCTGTCTCGGGTGTGGATGTGTGTGATGTCTTTAGGTTCGTTAGGTTTAAGTAGTTCTATGTTCTAGTGGACTGATGACCTCAGACGTTAAGTCTCATAGTGCTCAGAGCCATTTTTTGTGTGTGACACTGTAACTCATAGCATCTGCAACCACTGGACAAATTCAGTCTCTGATATTTGTCTCTTTCATTCCTATGAAACGTATTATCTCTCCGTTTGCAGCTGCACCTTAAAGGATAGCCAGTTTCACGATAAGATCCACAACAAACGTTTTCGCATTCGACTGCATGCCATCACATTGAATCAGTTGTCATCACCCGGTAACAACAATTTTGTTCTATGTGAATTCATTAAGAGTGGATACGTAGCTGAACGTGCGAACTTTTGTGATCACTGTGGCGCGCCATTTTTCATTCGGTGCTCATGGTGGTAGTTAATGGCTTGTTTCGAACATTTCTTGAGTGTTGACGATGTCCATTGTGTGAAGTGAAATACATTCATCCCACAGAGGGTTGATCACTGCACCTCATACACAGTCATTTTCTGTCACCATCCTGATGCAGGTGGTGAGTCATTAGGACGCTAATATTTTTCCTGTCGTAACCGGTAATACAACTCTTTCAACACTCCGATTCAAGAGGTGGACCATTTTAATTTAATGCTTTTCATACGATTGAATGTTTGTACGTTATATTCTTATCCTGCAGAAAAAGGCAATAACACCTGGTTTTCATAAATTTACAGTTATATTAGTGTACTAGCTTACGTCGCCAAATTATCGCCGCGAGGGTTAACCGCCCAGTCTGGGGCGCCTGGCCACGGTTCGGGCGGCTCCTCCCGTCGGAGTTTCGAGTCCTCCCTCGAGCCTGAGTGTGTGTATTGTCCTTAGCGCAAGTTAGTTTAAATTAGATTAAGTAGTGTTTAAGCCTAGGGTCTGATGATCTCAGCAGTTTGGTCCCATAGGAAGTTACCATAGATTTCCAATTTTTCAAATTATTATGTGTTATTCGAGGAGAAATGTAGTAAATTTTACCAAAACAGATGCATTTTCTCTTTTCTGTAGCTTCCTTGTGTTGTGATATTGACTGTGTTTATTAACCGGCAACCCAGGTCCTATCTGAGGAGAATTAGGTCGGTGATAATAGCGGTTGGGACAGCAGCCGACAGACAGGTGAATGACAAACTCTCCCTTTGCAGGGAAACAGACATATCGTCTTAAGATGTAATTATTTTGCGACAGCTCTGCGAATTAACCTTCATTAATATTCACATCTTCATCTACAGCAGCCAACAACTGCTACACATGTATCAGTAGTCCGTCGAAAAAATGCACCGTGTTCCCAAAGAGCAACAGACTAATCTAAAATAAAGGTTTTGAATGGTTTAAGGGGTCAAAAAGAGGCGAGAAGACACCGAAGATGAGTCATATGCAGGGCTACCCGCATCGTGAATGACGGAGTACAGCGTGAAAAAAATTGGAGATTTAATCCGAAAAGACTGTCCGTTGAGCGTTCCTGCGTTTCCAGATATTGTAAGAACCGACGGCGAAATACGAGTAGTTCGGCAGATTTTACATCAAAATTTTCTAAAAAGGAAAATTTGTTCAAATGTGGTGCCCAAGATAACTTTCAAGTAGCTTTTGGCTAAACATAGGATTTCTCGTGTTGCAACATAGAACCTATCTGTCAGACGTTGCCTTATGTGCCTTTTTGCCGAAAGTGAAGTATGCACTGAAATGAATAGGATTCGCGACAGTTGAAGCTGTAAAAGAAGAAGCAATGGAGGCAATGTACATGCTTCCAGCAGATAAGGTCAAACACATCTTTGAGCAGTGGGTAATTCGCATGGAACGGTGTAGGGATCATGAAAGGCAATATTTTGAAGGGGATAATGCAAAAGTTGCAAGGAAGTAAAAATAATGAGTATTATTTTCCTAATGCGGTCAATACTTAGCTGCACCTCGCATTTATTAATTCGTACCGGAATTATCATAAAATCTACGTAACACCCTAGACCAGGTTCTAGGTACGCTCTCGTACATCGAGTGCTAACGATTTAAGTAGGATGACATGCAACTGTGAAATCGTACGGACTCACTAACATACTTAGTTCAAATGTGATCCATACACTGAATTTAGACAGAGCATGGACTCACAAGACAATCCGCAATGAAAGAAAGCGTCAGCCCCTTGATACTCTACCGAATAATACACTCTAAGACAAAAAAATGATATACAAGGCAGTGTCCTGACTGACTGACTCACCATCGCCCAGCCCGAATCACTGAGGATGGAAACTTGAAATTTGGAGAAAGCGTGAATCTTATACATAGGCGTGGTTTAAGAAGTTTTTTTCCGAAATTCTAACCCTAAGGTGGTGAAATAGGGGATGAACGGTTTTTAAGAAAATGTCGCTATGAAGGCAAATTTGAAGCTAGACCTACGAGAATTGGTGTTTGGTTTCTCGGTCATAAATAAAGAAAAATGTGTAACAGAATTTTCCCGGCCTGTGTGGCCGAGCGGTTCTAGGCGCTTCAGTCTGGAACCGCGCGACCGCTATTGTCGCAGGTTTGAATCCTGCCTTGGGCATGGACGTGTGTGATGTCCTTAGGTTAATTAGGTTTAAGTAGTTCTAAGGTCTAGGGGACTGATGACCTCAGATGTTTATTTATTTATTTATTTATTTATTGTTCCGTGGGACCACATTTAGGAGAAGTCTCCATGGTCATGGAACGAGTCAACACATGAAATTATAACACGATTGTAGAAACAGATAAAATGAAATATAAGAAACATATTCAGGCGACAAGTCGTTGGTTTAAATAAAGAAAATCAAGAATGTAACACTGGAATTTGCTTATTTTTTTATCTCTTCCAGGAGCTCCTCAACAGAATAGAAGGAGTGAGCCATGAGGAAACTCTTCAGTTTAGACTTAAAAGTGTTTGGGCTACTGCTAAGATTTTTGAGTGCTTGTGGTAGCTTATTGAAAATGGATGCAGCAGAATACTGCACTCCTTTCTGCACAAGAGTCAAGGAAGTGCATTCCACATGCAGATTTGATTTCTGCCTAGTATTAACTGAGTGAAAGCTGCTAACTCTCGGGAATAAGCTAATATTGCTAACAACAAACGACATTAAAGAAAATACATACTGTGAGGGCAATGTCAAAATTCCCAGACTATTGAATAGGGGTCGACAAGAGGTTTTCGAATTTACACCATACATAGCTCGAACAGCCCGTTTTTGAGTCAAAAATACCTTTTTTGAATCAGAGGAATTACCCCAAAAAATGATACCATATGACATAAGCGTATGAAAATATGCGAAGTATACTACTTTTCGTGTTGAAATGTCACTTATTTCAGATACTATTCTAATGGTAAATAAAGTGGCATTTAGTTTCTGAACAAGATCCTCAACATGGGCTTTCCACAACAGCTTACTATCTATCCGTACGCCTAGGAACTTGAACTGTTCCGCCTCGCTTATAACATTCCCATTCTGTCTGATTAAAATGTCAGTTCTTGTTGAATTGTGGGTTAGAAACTGTGAAAACTGAGTCTTACTGTGATTTAGCATCAAATTATTTTCCACAAGCCACGAACTTATATCATGAACTACATTATTTGATAATGTTTCAATATTACACACAAGATCATTCACTACCAAGGTGGTGTCATCAGCAAACAGAAATATTTTTGAATCACCTGTAATACTAGAAGGCATATCAATTACATAAATAAGGAACAGCAGTGGCCCCAGCACCGACCCTTGGGGAACGCCCCATTTAACAGTGCCCCATTGGGACTGAACATCATTACCACTCTCAATATTGCGGAGGATTACCTTCTGCTTTCTGTTCTTAAAGTAGGAGGCGAACCAATTGTAAGCAACTCCCCTTACTCCATAATGTTCCAACTTCTGCAGTAATATTTTGTGGTCAACACAGTCAAAAGCCTTTGTTAAATCAAAGAAAACACCTAACGTTCGCAACCTTTTATTTAATCCGTCCAAAACCTCACAGTGAAAAGAGACTATAGCATTTTCAGTTGTTAAGCCATTTCTAAAACCAAACTGTACATTTGACAGCAAATTATGTGAATTTAAATGCTGCAGTAACCTTGTATATACAACCCTCTCGATAACTTTAGCAAACACCGATGGCATAGAAATAGGTCTATAATTGTCAACATTATCCCTGTCTCCCTTTTTATAAAGTGGCTCCACTACCGAGTACTTTAATCGGTCAGGAAACCGACCACTCCTAAAGGAAAAGTTACAGATATGGCTAAGTACAGAGCTAACATACGTGGAACAATACTTCAGTATTCTGCTAGATACCCCGTCATATCCATGAGAGTTCTTGGTTTTTAGTGATTTAATTATTAACTCAATCTCCCTCTTGTCAGTATCATTGAGGAGCATTTCAGGTAACAGTCTCGGAACACTTTTTTCTAAGAGCGCTATATGATTCCCTGTTGGGACTAGGTTTCTATTTAGTTCACCTGCTATATTCAGAAAGTGATTATTAAGTACTGTACATATATGCGACTTATCAGTAACACGGACATCCCCACTACGCACTGATTCTATATTCTCGACCTGTCTCTGCAGACCAGCCACTTCCTTTACGACTGACCATATGGTTTTAATTTTATCCTGAGACTTAGCTATTCTATCTGCATACCACATACTTTTTGCCTTCCTAATAACTTTTTTAAGCACCTTACAATACTGTTTGTAATGGGCTGCTGCATTTAGATTTTGACTGTTTCTAACGTTTTGATGTAACTGCCACTTTGTTCTACAAGATATTCTTATCCCTTTAGTCAGCCACCCAGGCTGCCTGTTTGTGCTAGTACCCTGTTTCGAACGTTCTAACGGAAAGCAACTTTCAAAGAGCACGAGAAAAGTCTTGAGGAAAGCATTATATTTATCGTCTACTGTATCAGCACTATAAACATCTTGCCACTCTTGTTCCTTGATAAGGTTTACAAAAGTCTGTACTGCAACTGGATCAGCTTTCCTAAAAAGTTGGTAACTATATTTAACATGTGTTGCAGCACAAAAATCTTTTAGACTTAAAATTTGTGCATCATGATCTGAAAGGCCATTCACCTTTTTGCTAACAGAATGCCCTTCTAATAATGACGAATGAACAAAAATATTGTCTATGGTTGTTCTACTGTTCCCTTGCACTCTCGTTGGAAAGAATACGGTTTGCATAAGATTATATGAATTAAGGAGGTCTACCAGCATCCTTTTCCTTGCACAATCACTTATACAATTAATATTGAAGTCACCACATATAACTAACTTTTTGTATTTCCTATAGAGTGAACCAAGAACCTTCTCTAGCTTTAGCAAAAATGTTGTGATATCGGGGTCTGGGGATCTATAAATAACAACAGTAAGAAGTTTAGCTCCACTAAATTTAACCACACCTGCACAACATTCAAACACCATTTCAGTGCAGTACTTTGAAACATCAATTGACTCAAATGGGATACCGTTTCTCACATACATGGCTACTCCCCCACACCGCAAAGAGCTCCTAGAAAAGCTGCCAGCCAACCTGTATCCTGGTAAAGGAAGCCTCTGAATTATCTCCTTATTTAAGCAGTGTTCAGATATACCAATAATTTCAGAGTGAACATCTATAAGCAGTTCACTAACTTTATCTCTAATACCTTGTATATTTTGATGAAATATACTAATTCCCTCATTAATCGGATACCCAAGCTTTGTAGAAAGTGGTTTCTTTGTTAGAGAGACTTCCCTTAAGCAGGAATACCTATCAGCTGACTTCAATCTAAAAAAGGTACAGCTCTAACACCCACAACTACCGGAATTTTCCCATGAGTGATCCCACCACCCCCACCTATGCTGTCACCTATAAGTTTTGCCAACCTCCCCTTCCCATACCTGTTGAGGTGCAGGCCATGTCTAGTGAAACCCGTCCTACTGATAGAATCCACCGACACCACTGAAATGTGACTCATGCCTTCTTTCATCAGCGCACCCCCAAGTCTCATGTTATTACGCCTGATGGCTGTATTAAGATGAGGCCGATCGTGACGCTGAAACAGTTCCACGAAATGCACATTCGTGTTGCCAGTCTGAGTGGCTATGTTAAGTCTCATAGTGCTCAGAGCCATTTTTTTTGTAACAGAATTTTTGGAAATTTAACCCTATGTGGATGAAAGCCTTTCTTTGAAAATATATCATTATTAAAGTACTAACGAAGTATATTTAAAAATACATATGTGAAAACTGGTAATTGACTTATTGGTTACAAATAAAATAAAATACATATGTCTTTTTTGGGGAACCGAAGTCATAATGGTGTGAAATAGGGGATGAGATTTTGATGGAATTATTTTATTATGAAAGCACGTTTGAAGCTTAATCTATGAAAATTTAAATTTGTAATCTCTCTTAGAAATAATGATATTATGAAGTGTTTCATTGTTTTTGGTAATTAAATCGCTGTGGGAGTGAAATGAGGGATGAAAGCTTTTATGTAAACATTTCATTATGCAAGCATTTATGAAAGCTAAATCTGTGGAAATTTTTGTTTGACTTCTCTATCACAAATAAAACATAAATATTTCACTGTTTTTGGAATTTCAGCCCCTAAGGTGTCGAAATAGAGGATGAACCGTTTTATGAAAATATTTCATTGCAGAAACGTGTTTAAAGTTAAAGCTTTGAAAACTGGTGTTTGGCTTCTCGGTTAGACATGGAAAAATACTCGTTCCACTATTTTTAGACATTCAGCCCCTTCAGGGTGTGAATCTCATCCTGTAGGCATTGATTCAGAAGCGATTGTCTGAAATTACACTCCTAAGGGGATGAAATAGGGGATGGAAGGCTTTTTGGAAGTTTGTCGTCACTAAGGAAATTTTTTAAGCTAGAACTACGTAGTATTTGGTTTCGCAGTCACAAAATAAAAAGTACTTGTTTCAGCATATTTGGAAATTCAATTACTATGGGGTGAAATAGTGGATAAATGTTCTTTTGGAAGTAAATAATTACTACAGAAATACTAAACGATTTTTACAGCTACACCTAAGAAAATTGGTGTTTGACTTCTCAGTTAGAAAAAAAAGAAAAAAAACGTGTTTCAGTGTTTCTGAAAATTCAGTCCCATAAGGGAAGAAAATATTTTAGAAAATATTTCGTTACATCAAAAAATGTTCGAAGTTATTTATGAAAACTGTAATCTAACTTTCGGTTAGATATAAAGAAATATTTGTTAGGGGATGAAAGTTACTTTGTAAATATCTCCACGAGGACGCAATAGACATGACTAACAAAAACTTTGGATTCCAGCTACCAGTATCGCATTTTGGTCGGAAGTACATTCGGAAAAGGCCATGCTTACATGGTCTTAAATAGCGCGACAAGTTTCGAAGATGTTGCAATTTGTGATCAACAAAAAAATACGATTAAATAAAAGGAATCTATGGAGGCCATACAACCCACGTGAGCGAAGTGGCGCGTGTTAAGCTAGCAAATAAATAAAGAAAGAAATACGCAGCACCAAGGAGAAATTATCCGAATAGGTTGGACTGATCTCTCAGAAAAGTGTTTCAGAGTCTGCTCTTATCATCAACCAGTGACCCAGTCCTTGACCTCCCTGTCTGTAACTCACTGACTACTAACCATTACAGTGCGATGTGCGGCCGACGATCTTGGCCGCTGACCCCTTTATCTCCGCACGGCCTCGGCTGCTTCGCATGCTGCTATAAAGACTAATGCACGCGAACGGGATGATGACCCGCCGCTGCCACGAGAACTCTCTCAGTCCGTTATCAGTCTTTGACGTCATCCAGTTTGCGCATTGCTTTATAGACGCTGAGACTGATTGTAATATGAATGTCGATGCTGCTAAAATATTCGGTGTTCTACATGGACCATCGATTTCCCGTGGTGGACGTGTCGACTTTGCACTGACCGACGTCGCAGTCGAAGTTGGTCAAGCTTAGCTGACTGTCGCTATCGTTCGCATCAATTCTGCACTATGCAATGAGTTTGGAGACCTTTTCACCCTGTGACGTAATCGCCAACCAGTCTTTGGCTTCTACGAGGACTGACCAATCTACAAATTTCTTTATTGACAAACCTAAGTGTGTTCACACTGGAAGTTTGTGTAAATTGTAAAAGGATGACTCTGTATCTATATTTATACGCGGTAGGGGTACTGAAATGTAGATGTGATGAACATGTACAGAAAAGAAATGTTTTCAAAAAATTGGATGATTCATTCAAGAGAATGAGATTCAGAAATTGAGCAAGTCAAGAACGCGTTGGTCCAGCTAGGGCCCATGCGCAAGCAATTATTCGCTTGGCACTGATTGACAGAGTTGCTGAATGTCGTCCTGAAGGATGTTGTGCCAGACTCTGTCCAACTGGTGCCTTAGGTCGTCAAAGTTCCAAACTCGTTGGAGGGTGCATCCAATAATGAACTACATGTTCTCAAATGGGGTGAGATCCGGCGACCTTGCTGGCCAGGATAGGATTTGTCAAGCACGAAGACAATCAGTAGAAACATTCGCAGTGTGTGAGCGGCCATTATCTTGTTGAAAGATGAGCCCAGCATTGCTTGCCATGAAGGGCAAGGAAACGAGAGGTAGGACATCGTCGATGTACCGTGCTGTAACGGTGCTGAGGATGAAAACCAAAGAGTTCCTGTCACGAAAAGTGCTATACAATCCACACAGCAACACCGATCGAATACAAAACAATAGCACACAAACAAACACGAACACAGACAAGTCTGTAAACCTAAACAAACACACGGAAAACGAACA